>NW_026708360.1:32500-65426 GCF_902713425.1 Acipenser ruthenus
GAGGCAGCGGTAGAATTGTGCGAGTGAGTGTGTTTTTTTGTAAAGTTTCAAATGCTTTTGTATATTTTTTGGTTTAATTTCTTTTTTCGTTTTAGGAAACTTCATTTTGGTGTGTCTTTACTCAGACACACGTGTGGTTTCAATGGTTGTGTAAAGAAATCTGGTTTTGCTCTAGTGTGGGCGTCTGTGTTTCAGGGCGCTTCAGTTCTCGCTGCGCTGTCGTAGTTATTGTGAATCGGGACAGCCCTGGCTATAGGACTACAGCTCCCAGCATGCCTCTGCGCCCGCGGGCATGGTGAGGGATGCTGGGAGCTGTAGTTCTTTAACTGCAACGCGCTGGGCTGGGCTGTATCACATTTCTACTGGTTCTAGTCCCTGTTGTTTAAATATCATTCTTATATTATCCGCGCATTACAATTTGAAGAAGCCTCGCCAGCGCATTTGATCCAATCCGTTCTCATGTCGGTACAGCAGCAATCCCTTCATATTAACAGATCCTCAGCGGTTGGTTTGATCCGCTTCTGTGCCGGTGTTGTAACACCTGGCTGCGGCTTGTCCTGACGTCACGTCCCAGAGACACGCCCCCTGCTTCCTTGCCGTTTGAAAAGCCTCGTCAAAGCGCCGCTGTAGAGAGATGGCAGCTGCGGGTTTTGAACCCGGTGCCGGTGAGTTAAAAACATGACTGTCTTATTAAAGTCGAGGACGATGTAATAATTAACAGACTTTATTGAACCAATAAAAAAACAAGTTTTATTAGGTTTTCAGAAACAAAGAATACAAAGTTTACTTTCGGTTTCAGTTGTTACAGTTTTCAGTTTTTTTTTTACAATCTTATTTGATGTGATGAAATAAACGCTTTCTTTCTTTATAACACATCTCGACGTTGCTTACTTTGATCCACATTTGCCACGAGTGTATATAAATACCACACGGCATGTCTGTAATTATGTGAAAGTTAAAAATGTCCCAAGCCCGTTACTGCGTCAGCGTCAGCAGCAGCCATGGCTTTCCGGAGACAGTGGAACAGTCTGAGATTCGGCGGTCAGTGAACTCGGTCTCTTCACAGGATCGCTTCTATTCTCTCACTGCTCGCTAACATCTCAAGCGCTGTGGATTGAAACAGCGCTCAGGAGACATTGCTGTTTGAGATTCTCTGCTATATTGTATTATTTATTTATTTATTTATTTATTTATTTATTGAGCAGACGCCTTTATCCAAGGTGACTCACAGAGACTAGGGTGTGTGAACTATGCATCAGCTGCAGAGTCACTTACAACTACGTCTCACCCGAAAGACGCAGCACAAGGAGGTGAAGTGACTTGCTCAGGGTCACACAATGAGTCAGTGGCGGAGGTTGGATTTGAACCCGGGACCTCCTGGTTATAAGCCTGTTTCTTTAACCACTGGACCACACAGCCTCCATGGTTCTGTTATCAGGCTCACAAACCAGATGATATATTATCAATGACGCTGGTAATAAATAACATTGTTTGCAGAATTAAGAGACAATGTTGTATAAAAACAATAGAATACGCTCCATTCTGGACACACAGTTTATTTTTGGAAATGTTGTGAAAGTTTATAAGATGATTGAAACAAATCTGTCATTTCATTTTTAGTTAACTTTCATTTATTAAAGAGATGAGCTAGACGGCTATTTGTGGCTATTACTGAGTGTCCTTAAACTATTTTTTCAGAATATTTGCAAAGTCCTGGAAATAGTTGTGAAACCTCAGATTTCTTGGTGGGTTAAAAACTGAATAAATAATTTGTGTGAAGAAATCTTGTTCTGAGCTTCTCTGGACAAATTATTAGGACACTGTTACACCTGCACATGAAAGAACAAACAAGAAATCAAACTGCTAATGCTACAAACCTGCTGACAAACAATTCAGACACTTCACTGACTCTCCTGATTAATGTGCACTATTTGTTTGAAGAGCTTGCTAGTTGTGTCTCTGTACAGCAGCTCCACACATACAGGAACATGCCAGTGCTGTGTGTGACAGGGAGTGTTCTTTCAGCACAGCACGACAACAAGAGGAGAAAACTAATCCAGGGCTTCACATGGAAAGCTTTCATTTCTAAGAGGAACAAACTGTTCTTTCTCTTTAACAGGGCGGGGAATCATGGCTGCAGAACAAGAGGCTGAAGAAACTGTTTCTCAAGAGCTGCACAGCGCCTCTGAGCTGAGAATCGTGCTGCTTGGGATAAGCTGGGCTGGAAAGAGTGCAGCAGGGAACACCATCCTGGACAGAGAGGAGTTTAGATCCGGATCCAGCTCCTCTGCAGGAACAAAGGAGTGTGAGAAGAGAACAGGGGAAGTGTCTGGGAGACGGGTCACTGTGGTCGACACTCCAGACTTGTTAGACACAGCCCGGGTCGAGATTGAGAGATGTGTTTCTCTGTCTGCCCCGGGACCCCACGCTCTCCTCCTGCTGATACGGGTTCATTCAAAAGAAATGATTGACAGTGCAGCGTGGAAGTCTACATTAAAAAAGGATTGCAAATCCTTTGATAAAGTCCAGGAGCTGTTTGGTGAGAAAGCTGTGAGGAACACGATGATCCTTTTCACACGTGGGGATCTTCTGAGAGGCAGGACGATTGAGCAGTACATTGAGGAAGCTGGTGAGGAGCTCCAGCAGCTTGTTGAGAAATGTGGGAACAGGTATCATGTTCTCAACAATAAGAACAGGAGCGATCGCACTCAGGTCACACAGCTCCTGGACAAGATAGACAACATGGTGAAGGGAAGTGGAGGCTGCTACCTCCCAGTATCATCTGAGATTTACCAGGAGGTAGAAGAAAGGATTAGACTAAAGGAACAGGAGCTGAATGAGAAACACAAAGAGGAGCTGAGGAGGAGAGAAGAGGAGATGAAACAGAAATATGAGGAGGAACAGAGGAGGAGAGAAGAGGAGCTGAAACAGAAATATGAGAAGGAACAGAGGAGGAGAGAAGAGGCGATGAAACAGAAATATGAGGAGGAACAGAGTAGGAGAGAAGAGGAGATGAAACAGAAATATGAGGAGGAACAGAGGAGGAGAGAAGAGGAGCTGAAACAGAAATATGAGAAGGAACAGAGGAGGAGAGAAGAGGCGATGAAACAGAAATATGAGAAGGAACAGAGGAGGAGAGAAGAGGCGATGAAACAGAAATATGAGAAGGAACAGAGGAGGAGAGAAGAGGAGATGAAACAGAAATATGAGGAGGAACAGAGGAGGAGAGAAGAGGAGATGAAACAGAAATATGAGGAGGAACAGAGGAGGAGAGAAGAGGAGATGAAACAGAAATATGAGGAGGAACAGAGGAGGAGAGAAGAGGAGATGAAACAGTATAAATGTGTAATCATGTAAATGACCTGTATTTTATTATTAAAATATACTGAAATGTCCATCCGTAGTCTAAACGTGATTTTAAATGTCAGCTTTACTTACCAAAGGGTATACATGTAAAAGTTAGATTTTTAGTTTTTCAAACATTACTTAAAAGAATAACTTTAAATATCTAATAATAATAATAAAAACATTTTAAAAACGTACTCAATAGTAATGGCCATTTCAAATTGGGAGAAAATAATAAAAAATAATTGGCAATGACTAAATTAAAAATAAATAAATAATAATGATCTAAAAATAATAATAAAAACATTAAAAAAATGTAATACGCTTTTCCGCCAAAATGTGTTGCAAGTTATTGCTATAATTATGTTTAAAAGGTTTGATGATATTTCATGTCTAAATGTGTCTGGTATAAGTTCTGATGTTTTGCTTGTATCTTGTGATTAAACAAAATCATTTTGAAATTTCAAGTAGTGTTTTTTTATTTGTCTGCTCAAAAAGCACCATCAAGCATTTTATGTAACCCGAGGCAGACATGTGAATGCTCGTGTGAATGCTTTTTAAACCGTGGGAGGATTGTAATGTTGAGCAGTGTTGAGAGGCTGTGTGTCGTGTGAATGCTTTTTAAACCCTGGGAGGATTGTAATGTTGAGCAGTGTTGAGAGGCTGTGTGTCGTGTGAATGCTTTTTAAACCGTGGGAGGATTGTAATGTTGAGCAGTGTTGAGAGGCTGTGTGTCGTGTGAATGCTTTTTAAACCCTGGGAGGATTGTAATGTTGAGCAGTGTTGAGAGGCTGTGTGTCGTGTGAATGCTTTTTAAACCGTGGGAGGATTGTAATGTTGAGCAGTGTTGAGAGGCTGTGTGTCGTGTGAATGCTTTTTAAACCCTGGGAGGATTGTAATGTTGAGCAGTGTTGAGAGGCTGTGTGTCGTGTGAATGCTTTTTAAACCCTGGGAGGATTGTAATGTTGAGCAGTGTTGAGAGGCTGTGTGTCGTGTGAATGCTTTTTAAACCCTGGGAGGATTGTAATGTTGAGCAGTGTTGAGAGGCTGTGTGTCGTGTGAATGCTTTTTAAACCCTGGGAGGATTGTAATGTTGAGCAGTGTTGAGAGGCTGTGTGTCGTGTGAATGCTTTTTAAACCCTGGGAGGATTGAAAATTTGGGCAGTGTTGAGAGGCTGTGTGTCGTGTGAATGCTTTTTAAACCCTGGGAGGATTGTAATGTTGAGCAGTGTTGAGAGGCTGTGTGTCGTGTGAATGCTTTTTAAACCCTGGGAGGATTGTAATGTTGAGCAGTGTTGAGAGGCTGTGTGTCGTGTGAATGCTTTTTAAACCCTGGGAGGATTGTAATGTTGAGCAGTGTTGAGAGGCTGTGTGTCGTGTGAATGCTTTTTAAACCCTGGGAGGATTGTAATGTTGAGCAGTGTTGAGAGGCTGTGTGTCGTGTGAATGCTTTTTAAACCCTGGGAGGATTGTAATGTTGAGCAGTGTTGAGAGGCTGTGTGTCGTGTGAATGCTTTTTAAACCCTGGGAGGATTGTAATGTTGAGCAGTGTTGAGAGGCTGTGTGTCGTGTGAATGCTTTTTAAACCCTGGGAGGATTGTAATGTTGAGCAGTGTTGAGAGGCTGTGTGTCGTGTGAATGCTTTTTAAACCCTGGGAGGATTGTAATGTTGAGCAGTGTTGAGAGGCTGTGTGTCGTGTGAATGCTTTTTAAACCCTGTGAGGATTGTAATGTTGAGCAGTGTTGAGAGGCTGTGTGTCGTGTGAATGCTTTTTAAACCCTGGGAGGATTGTAATGTTGAGCAGTGTTGAGATGCTGTGTGTCGTGTGAATGCTTTTTAAACCCTGGGAGTATTGTAATGTTGAGCAGTGTTGAGAGGCTGTGTGTCGTGTGAATGCTTTTTAAACCCTGGGAGGATTGTAATGTTGAGCAGTGTTGAGAGGCTTTGTGTCGTGTGAATGCTTTTTAAACCCTGTGAGGATTGTAATGTTGAGCAGTGTTGAGAGGCTGTGTGTCGTGTGAATGCTTTTTAATCAATGTTTCTGATCATCTGCTTTCTTATCAACACAATGTAAAGGGAACATCCCCACTAGACTGGAGCTGCCCAATGTCTTTGATTTTGTACTTGGTGTGAATAGAAAACAGAAAGCCTTGATTGGAACAACATGAGGCAGCAATTCTTATGACAATGCGTGGGGCTGCAGCGGCAGGAGGTGATGAAGGACCCTCCACACTTTATAGCATCGTTTTCACAAGCAGAAACACCCCCGTCCCTTCCAGGACAGTGAGGACAGGGTCATGTATAAAAGGGAATAGAAGCTGTGTTTCTGTGAATAAGGGCAACAAGACCCCCGGTCTGGAACAGTAACAAGAGCCAGCAATTTAATTGTGCTTCATATCACCGGGGAAAGAAATGTTCTGCAGAAAATGTAAAAAGATGTGGTAGAAAAAAGGAAAAATGGTGTAAGTGTGTTTTTAAATGAGTTTTGTCTACTATTTATACATCTACAACAGCATTAGGCTGCAGTGCGCGCATTGCAGCGGTCCCGCTCCGGGACTGTATTTGAGGTTTCACCGCTCCACATCAAACCCACAGTAACGCCACCTGTTCAAACCCCGATACACTCCTCCGTGACGCTGCAGACGGGAGAACAACTCGGGGGGGAAGAAAATGACGGCGCTGCCTACTGAAGAGGAGAGAACTGGTAGGAGAAGCCCCGGGCTGCTGCTGTTTGTATCGACACCTGTAAGGATGTGCTTTTATTGAGGGCTTTTACCGTTTACATCTCCTCGGCATTGCCCGCCAAAAATGAACAAACAACACAGCGGCGCGGACCCTGAGCAGCGCGAGCTGCCAATTCAAACTGGAGGAGTTCGAATCCCAACGGCTGAAGCGGCGCCGCCTGAATATATTAGCGTGGAGTTAAAGATTACACATCAATAAATAAGATATTAGTACATACAGTTTAAAATAATATACGGTAGTATCAATACATTTCAAAAGTCTCGTTTACACCGGGTGGTTGTGTGAAAATGTTTCTATTAACGGAATATAAGAATGGTCAACATTAGCCTACGAAGGGGAATCTGTGGAGAAAATACAAGTGATCAGGTAGGTGTTTTTATTTTTATTATTAATATTATTATCGGGTTACGGGTTGGTTAAGAGATGTTTTTAATTATATTTTTAAAGTTTGAATATGAATGAAAAAAATAGTTCAGGTTTGAATTTTGTGTTTTGGTAAATTGAGATGACGTTGATTTCTTATGAAGTCAGCGACCGTTGTTGTGTTTAAATGTAATTTTAAAAGTTTAAATATGAATGAAAAAATGTTATATTCAGGTGTGGATTTTGTATTTTGATAAAATGTATTGAAATGTATTTCTTATTAGCCCGGGTTCTTATTCAGAAATACTTATTTTTTTTTTTTTCGTTGCCTGGCAACGGCGCCCTTTTCCTGTCGGATGTTAGTAAGGATTGTGATCGGGGCTGCCCCGGTGATATTAGGGTCTGTTGGCATATTCGCGTTGTCTTGGGCCACTCGTGTCAGGCTGAGTTTCTATAAAGAGTGACGCTACAAAGCGCATTCATTTTTAAGGCTGCCCGACACGAAGCGGAATTGGTTCACAAACAGCCGGCAGACACGGCCCAGGGAACACGCTGTTAAAACCAGTTTGTACTGGTAATAAGAAGCCTCTAAAAGATGCTGCCAGTGTATTTTCTACTGGTTCTAGTCCCTGTTTTTTTAAATATCATTCTTATATTATCCGCGCATTGCAATCTGAAGAAGCCTCGTCAGCGCATTTGATCCAATCCGTTCTCATGTCGGTACAGCAGCAATCCCTTTATATTAACATCCTAGTGGCAGGGGCGGTGGAGCTAGGGGTGCCGGGGGGGGGGGGGCGGCAGCTTCGCATGGCTTCCATCATATACAGGGGTTACAGTTTTGTTTAATAGCATTCAGCAGCCACACTTTAAAAATGGTTCCAGTGCCGCTGCCTAGCGGTTCATTTGATCAGCTTGTATGCCGGCCTGTATTGCAAAATCTGGCTGCGGCTTATCCTGACGTCACGTCCCAGAGACACGCCCCCTGCTTCCTTGCCGTTTGAAAAGCCTCGTCAAAGCGCCGCTGTAGAGAGATGGCAGCTGCGGGTTTTGAACCCGGTGCCGGTGAGTTAAAAACATGACTGTCTTATTAAAGTCGAGGGCGATGTAAGAATTACTAGACTGCGTCGAAACAAGAGTTTTATCAGGTTAAAGGAAAGAAAGAAGAACAAGTTTACTTTCGGTTTCAGGTTGAAACGAGCTCGCACAGACTCAGTTGTTACAGTTCATAGTTTTTTACAGTCTTATTTGATAAAATACACGCTTTTTTCTTCTTTCTAATACATCTCGACGTTGCCTACTTTATCGAGTCGGATAATCTGCAGTATAAAATCTTCTCCGCGGCTGATTTTCATTCCCCGCGAGTGTGATACATTACCACACATGTCTGTAATTATACAAAGTGAAAGTAAAACATCTCCCGAGCGCGTCGCAGCGTCAGCAGCAGCCATGGCTTTCATTTCTAAGAGGAGCAAACTGTTCTTTCTCTTTAACAGGGCGGGGAATCATGGCTGCAGAACAAGAGGCTGAAGAAACTGTTTCTCAAGAGCTGCACAGCGCCTCTGAGCTGAGGATCGTGCTGCTTGGGAGAAGATGGGCTGGGAAGAGTGCAGCAGGAAACACCATCCTGGGCAGAGAGGAGTTCAGATCAGGACTGAGGTTCTTTACAACAGTAACGAGGGAGTGTGAGAAGAGAACAGGAGAAGTGTCTGGGAGACGGGTCACTGTGGTCGACACTCCAGACTTGTTTCACACAGACCGGGTCGAGATTGAGAGATGTGTTTCTTTGTCTGCCCCGGGACCCCACGCTTTCCTCCTGCTGATACGGGTGCATTCAAAAGAAATGATTGACACTCACCATGAGTCTATAGTAGAACGGTATTGCGAATCCTTTGATAAAGTGCAGGAGCTGTTTGGTGAGAGAGCTGTGAGGAACACGATGATCCTTTTCACCCGTGGGGATTATCTGGAAGGCAGGACGATTGAGCAGCACATTGAGGAAGCTGGTGAGGAGCTCCAGCAGCTTGTTGAGAAATGTGGGAACAGGTATCATGTTCTCAACACTGAGGACAGGAGCGATCACACTCAGGTCAGACAGCTCCTGGACAAGATAGACAACATGGTGAAGGGAAGTGGAGGCTGCTACCTCCCAATATCATCTGAGGTTTACCAGGAGGTAGAAGAAAGGATTAGACTAAAGGAACAGGAGCTGAATGAGAAACACAAAGAGGAACTGAGGAGGAGAGAAGAGATGAAACAGAAATATGATGAGGAACAGAGGAGGAGAGAAGAGGAGATGAAACAGAAATATGAGGAGGAACAGAGGATGAGAGTAGAGGAGCTGATGGAGAAGTTGAGGAAGCAAATGAAGGAAGAGGAGCTGGAGAAAGAGCCAGAGGAATCCAAGCTGCCTGTCAGGAGAAGGAACAGCATTGATGGAGAGCGTCCCAACTGTAAGTATTCCTTTAATTCCCCCGACTGTCAGTTCAGTAAAATCTTCTTTCTGAGGGAAATACGAAGTTCAGTCTTTCTGTGGGACCTCTTGAGGCAAAATCATTGCTAGCTTACCTGCTGTATTGAACTGCAGTCAGTCTGTGTTATTAGTCGTGACATTGAAGCTTGCTTGCAGCTCTAGAACAAAGAAACATTGATTGATGCTTTAAATAATAGCAAATAAAGTATTAGAAAAAATACTAATAAATCATTCTGTATCCTGTCAGTCTCTATAAAGTGTGTTTTCAATATTGCAGAATACTACAGTAATATTTCATGTAGAAATCTGACTTGCAGGTTAATCATAGAATATCTGTGGTGCTTTAGAGACATCGTGAGCAAAGTCAAGCACAGTCACAGATGTGACATTTCACTTTTCTGAAACAATACACTTGTTGTTTTTCAGTGTCTGGAGGTGAAGGAGAGGCTCCCCTTGCAGATACCCAAGCGCCTCCCAGCCCCCCTGAGCTGAGGATGGTGCTGCTTGGGAAGACTGGGGCTGGGAAGAGTGCAGCAGGAAACACCATCCTGGGCAGAGAGGAGTTCAGATCTGAAGCCAGCTCCTCTGCAGTAACGAGGGAGTGTGAGAAGAGAAAAGGACAAGTGGCTGGGAGACGTGTTGCTGTGATCGACACTCCAGAGCTCTCTCAGGACAAACTCCAGATTAGGATCTGTGTTTCTCTGTCTGCCCCGGGACCCCACGCTTTCCTCCTGGTGATACCGGTGGGCCGATTCACAGAGGAAGAGAGGAGAGCAGTGGAGACAGTCCAGGAGATATTCAGTGAGGAGGCTGTGAGGAGGTACATGATGCTCCTTTTCACACACAGTGACAAACTGAAAGGCAAGACCATTGAGGATTATATTCAGACAGGCAGCAAGGAGCTCCAGCAGCTTGTTGAGAAATGTGGGAACAGGTATCATGTTCTCAACACTGAGGACAGGAGTGATCGCACTCAGGTCAGACAGCTCCTGGACAAGATAGACAACATGGTGAAGGGAAACAACGGCAGCTACTACACCAGTGAGATGTACCAGCAAGCAGAAGCAAAGATCAGACAAAGACAGGAGGAGATATTGAAGGAGAAGGAAGAGACGATACTGAGGGAGGAAGAGGAACTGAGGGAAAAGCACCTGAAAGAACTGGAGAACACGAAAAGGAAGATGAGATTGGAAATCCAGAAACGAGACGAGAAGATCAGAGAGCTGGAGGAGAGGATAGGAGAGCTGGAGGAAGAGCTGAGGAAAGAACAGGGAGAGAATCACAGGATCAAACTGGAGGAAGAGCTGAGGAGAAAGAGAGAGGAGAGAGAAAGGGCAGAGCGAGAGAAGGAGGATTGCATGGAGAAGGGGGAGAGAGAGAGGGGAGAGTACGAGGAGAAACACAGGAGAGAGATAGAGGCAGTCAGGCAACGCTACCAGGAAATCCTTAGACGAGAAGCAGAGAGAGCCAATGAGTTTATAAGCAGATATGAAAAGCCAGCTGAAGCGAGAGGAGAAAGGGCAGCACTAGGGGCAGTGGTGAGTACAGTAGCAGGAGCACTGAGAGAAGGGGCTGAGGTAGGGGCAGTATTACACACAGTATCCAGAGCAATAAGAGAAGAGACAGCGCTAGGGGCAGTAATGCACGCTGCAAAGGAAGCAGTAAGAGAAGGAGCAGCTCAAAGGGCAGTGATCAGTGCAGTAGCAGCAGCACTGAGAGAAGGGGCTGCGATCGGAACAGTATTACACACAGTAGCAGAAGCAATAGAGGCAGCACCACAGGAACCCAGTCAAGAGCAGTGAGACAGGGGGTGGGGCTATTGAACAGGGGGTGGTGTGATTTAACGGGGGGTGGTGTTATTGGAGAGGGGGTGGTGTTATTGAGAGGGGGTGAGGTTCTTGAACAGGGGGGACTGTTCTAGGGCAGCAGTGTAGAGTAGTGGTTAGGGCTCTGCACTCTTGACCGGAGGGTCGTGGGTTCAATCCCAGGTGGGGGACACTGCTGCTGTACCCTTGAGCAAGGTACTTTACCTAGATTGCTCCAGTAAAAAAAAAAATGTATATAAACAGCTGAACCCTGATTTGAATGTGTTGCTCACCTCTGTGATGATCAATGTATATAAACAGCTGAACCCTGATTTGAATGTGTTGCTCACCGCTGTGATGATCAATGTATATAAACAGCTGAACCCTGATTTGAATGTGTTGCTCACCGCTGTGATGATCAATGTATATAAACAGCTGAACCCTGATTTGAATGTGTTGCTCACCTCTGTGATGATCAATGTATATAAACAGCTGAACCCTGATTTGAATGTGTTGCTCACCGCTGTGATGATCAATGTATATAAACAGCTGAACCCTGATTTGAATGTGTTGATCACCGCTGTGATGATCAATGTATATAAACAGCTGAACCCTGATTTGAATGTGTTGTTCACCTCTGTGATGATCAATGTATATAAACAGCTGAACCCTGATTTGAATGTGTTGCTCACCGCTGTGATGATCAATGTATAGAAACAGCTGAACCCTGATTTGAATGTGTTGCTCACCTCTGTGATGATCAATGTATAGAAACAGCTGAACCCTGATTTGAATGTGTTGCTCAGCGCTGTGATGATCAATGTATATAAACAGCTGAACCCTGATTTGAATGTGTTGCTCACCGCTGTGATGATCAATGTATATAAACAGCTGAACCCTGATTTGAATGTGTTGCTCACCGCTGCGATGATCAATGTTTATGATCATCTGCTTTCTTATCAACAAGATGTGAAGCTGAGGGAACAGGAAATGAGGAGCAGCGGCTTGAAACCTGGTTCCAGGAGATCACCGGGAGACCTAGTTTGAGGCAGCTTTGCTGTATCAAACCCCAAGTCTCCCCTGGTGTGCCGTGCAGTGGCCTGAAACCTCGTCTCCTGAAACCAAGTTACAAGCCACAAAGTGACTCTGTGTCCCTTCAGCTTAAGAGCTTAATCAGTGAACAGAACAGAAATGTAAATAATGTAAAAAGCATTATTCCAAAGTGGAATATTATTTTCCAGTGTATAATGAATACACCCTGTTTTATACTAATAAATATTCCTTCAGCAGCTAAGCACCGAGACGCTGTGTATAGCAGAGGACTATAAGGTGTGTGTACCAAGCAGTGTATTAATAAAAGTGTCACTATAGACTCCCTGCAAGCCTGTGTGTGGATCCCTTCATTCTCCAGTCTGACCCTGGATACAGGATAACAAGCCCTTTACAATTCACATGCATTTGCAGGGTTTGTAGTGATCTCAGGGGCTCTCAATAATAAACGCCTGTTTCAATGTGAATTCTTTTCTGTGTTGTTGTTCAGTGTGTGATCAGCCCCTTCATTAAAGCAGGTGGGGGAGTCCCAGGGAGCAGGTTGTGATTTGCAGAGCTGACCTGGGATACAGGGAGGGGGAGGGTGCTGCTGTTGATTCAGCTCTCACCTGGTAGCAGCGTGCAATGGGATGACACTCCTCTCTTACCTGCGGGGCACATATTGCACTGGATCAGTGATTCAAAACAACTGGCTTTACAAAGAGAGAACACAAAGACCCTTGCTTACTAAGAACCTTCAATATATACAGATCTATATATATATCAATACAGCGTGCAATGGGATGACACTCCTCTCTTACCTGCGGGGCACATATTGCACTGGATCAGTGATTCAAAACAACTGGCTTTACAAAGAGAGAACACAAAGACCCTTGCTTACTAAGTGCCTTCAATATATACAGGATGACAGCGTGGATCCTATTGCAGAGCGGTTTGAGCCAGTCCAGGTTTTACATGAATAAGATTCCCATTGCCTACCCTGTGGGAGTATTTACAGCTTCACAGTGATTTGATCAGTTTCACTTCTGGCGTTTCAACAACACTCTGCAGTAGTTCAATTAATTAGTTAATTAATTAATCAAACCCGATTTTAAGAAAACATTATTTTTGATGTTCATGTTAAATCGTTGTGTTACCAGTTTAACCACAGCGTTTATTCCCAGCCCGAGTCTGGTTCCGATTAACTCTTTACTGTCCGGGGCGCTGAACCTCAAACCGGGACGAGCAGCCAGAGCGTCCCCCTGCAATTGCAGAGACGAGGCTGCGCTTGATACGCAAAGGCAGGCTGTGCTGTGCAGGGGGGGTCAGTCTGGGGGGTGTCTAGTTTAGGCTGCAGTGCGCGCATTGCAGCGGTCCCGCTCCGGGACTGTATTTGAGGTTTCACCGCTCCACATCAAACCCACAGTAACGCCACCTGTTCAAACCCCGATACACTCCTCCGTGACGCTGCAGACGGGAGAACAACTCGGGGGGGGGGAAGAAAATGACGGCGCTGACTACTGAAGAGGAGAGAACTGGTAGGAGAAGCCCCGGGCTGCTGCTGTTTGTATCGACACCTGTAAGGATGTGCTTTTATTGAGGGCTTTTACCGTTTACATCTCCTCGGCATTGCCCGCCAAAAATGAACAAACAACACAGCGGCGCGGACCCTGAGCAGCGCGAGCTGCCAATTCAAACTGGAGGAGTTCGAATCCCAACGGCTGAAGCGGCGCCGCCTGAATATATTAGCGTGGAGTTAAAGATTACACATCAATAAATAAGATATTAGTACATACAGTTTAAAATAATATACGGTAGTATCAATACATTTCAAAAGTCTCGTTTACACCGGGTGGTTGTGTGAAAATGTTTCTATTAACGGAATATAAGAATGGTCAACATTAGCCTACGAAGGGGAATCTGTGGAGAAAATACAAGTTATCAGGTAGGTGTTTTTAATTTTATTATTAATATTATTATCGGGTTACGGATGGGTTAAGAGATGTTTTTAATTATTTTTTAAAGTTTGAACATGAATGAAAAAAATAGTTCAGGTTTGAATTTTGTGTTTTGGTAAATTGAGATGACGTTGATTTCTTATTAAGTCAGCGACCGTTGTTGTGTTTAAATGTAATTTTAAAAGTTTAAATATGAATGAATAAATGTTATATTCAGGTGTGGATTTTGTATTTTGGTAAAATGTGTGGAAATGTATTTCTTATTAGCCCAGGTTCTTATTCAGAAATACTTTTTTTTTTTTTTTCGTTGCCTGGCAACGGCGCCCTTTTCCTGTCGGATGTTAGTAAGGATTGTGATCGGGGCTGCCCCGGTGATATTAGGGTCTGTTGGCATATTCGCGTTGTCTTGGGCCACTCGTGTCAGGCTGAGTTTCTATAAAGAGTGACGCTACAAAGCGCATTCATTTTTAAGGCTGCCCGACACGAAGCGGAATTGGTTCACAAACAGCCAGCAGACACGGCCCAGGGAACACGCTGTTAAACTGAGATATTCTGTCTCGCTGTGCTGGAGTTGCTGCAATAAAAATCGCATTCATAGTTCGGGGCTTTTCTCTTGAACCCTTATTTTGTTGAGGTTAGCTGTGAAACTAAAGGGTTAGGCTCGTACATTTACCCATTAGGGGTCTGTCAGTCAGTATGTAACATCTCAAACTCTTTGGTTTCAGTATTGCGTTTATTACATAGAGCGCTGTGTGTGTTGTTCGGTGTTGCTGTATAATGCTTGACTCGGCTGCCCTCTTCAGGACAGATTGTGCACATGCGCAGATCCTGTCTGGAAGGTATTCTGTTCACCTGGCATCTAGCCTGGTTTGTTTGGAAATGTACAATACTGGAAATGAATTGTCTTGCGGGTTCAACGAGCAAACTGGTTGCAGCTGGTCAAGTTTCTCAGGGATATTGTAGTCGCTGGAAAGTTGACCTGTTGTATGGATTTGTTGATTTCTTCCAAAGTAATGCTTCTGTGCCTGTGGGTTTGCATAGAGTGCAGAATGACTGAAGGGACGCATTGCAAAGATGTTTTTAATACATGTATTGGATACACTTCAAAATATATTCAGTTACATTATTTAATAAATGTATTTGCAATAATAACCCCCATGTTGTTAATGTATGGAGCTCCATCCTTACAATAACAGAATCGGGTGTGAAGCGCATGCAGTAAATATTAGTAAATTATAACTACAGTATACCATGTAATTATTGCACCTGCATTTTGAACTGTATCTCATTTATTGATGTGTCTTGAGGTGTGTCTGTGTTTGTGCAGCTTGCTATACCCTCCATTTAAACAAGGTCAATCTTTTAATTATAACTCAGTTATCATTCAGCTTGTTCTGCAATGCGGTCGCTGCCATGTTATTATTTTCTGAATATCGCAGCCCATAGTAACTGCAATGTAACTCCAATAGTATCTATGGCATTGCAGTGCTGTTAATGGTACCTATGAAGTACTGTATAGTGATGAAGCAATCAGCTGCATGTTAAATATCCCTTTTTAAAGTGTGTCGGCTCTATTCAGTGAACAGGGATCTTTGCTCACTGGCGGTATCAGTTTGAGATGCACCAGGAGACACGGCACCTTTAATTTACAGGACATGCAGTAATAAAACTGGCCAGAGGGGGCGCGTGTTTGTAATTGTCATTCTGCCACCACTGCTGCAACTTCACCTGCTAATATCTCATAAAGCATTTCACATGCCAGCTTCACATTTACAATGTCATGGAAACAATACAGTGTAGACTGATTCCTCTCAATCCGACTCCAAGGATCTCATCCTTAAAACACAGTTAAAGTCTATTGAAACAGGCAGTTTACAGCCCCGCACACACAGGAGCACACTTTGCTCCCTGGCAGTACCAGTGTGTTCATTTACAGCAATAAAACAGAAAATCATATAAGAAATGATGTGGCACTAAATCAATAAAAAAACGTTACTGATCAAGCTCCCTTTGGACTCCAGCGCCATTGTCTTCACTAGGGAGCAGAAGAAGGGAGAGATGGCGGCCGCCGGTTCAGACCCTGGTGAGTTATTTCTTCAGATCTTCATTTCTGTAAAGAATCGGTTCACTTAATGTTGTGCTGGACAGCAGGACTCTTATAACAAGTATAGAGTCACTGAGTGAGAAACAGTGCAAAGTAACAAGCTAGAAATCAATGTGAGAGACTGGGCAGGGCAGGTTTGCTTTCCAGTTCAGGTATTTAGAGACGGTGCAATGATCCAGCCTTGTGCTTTTCAAAGCTTGGTCAGGCTGTCGCTTGCTTTCAAGTTGTATTGAAAATTAAGTTAAAGTAATAAAACAAAACTTTATAAACATAAAAAATTATAAATGAGACAATTCATGTAAGCCTGGGCACACACCATTCCAGCTGGATGAATTGAACCCTCACTGTTCTGTTCAGATATTTATTAAATGTTTGATCAAATTCTCATTGCGTGCAAATGATTCAGAGTGAATGTGAAAGTAAATCAAAATCTAAAAGTGAATTTGTTGAAATCAGAATTAAAAGGGATTGGGGGTTCTACCTGCTTATTTACTTACAGTTATATATAAAAAAACACATGAGCTCATAACAGTGTAATCTCTTTATAAACTATGGGGCTCCTTTAATTAGCATATATATATATATATTAAACATGAGCTCATAACAGTGTAATCTCTTTATAAACTATGGGGCTCCTTTAATTAGCATATATATTTTAAACATGAGCTCATAACAGTGTAATCTCTTTATAAACTATGGGGCTCCTTTAATTAGCATATATATTTTAAACATGAGCTCATAACAGTGTAATCTCTTTATAAACTATGGGGCTCCTTTAATTAGCATATATATTTTAAACATGAGCTCATAACAGTGTAATATCTTTATAAACTATGGGGCTCTTTTAATTAGCATATATATATTTTAAACATGAGCTCATAACAGTGTAATCTCTTTATAAACTATGGGGCTCTTTTAATTAGCATATATATATTTTAAACATGAGCTCATAACAGTGTAATCTCTTTATAAACTATGGGGCTACTTTAATTAGCATATATATATATATTAAACATGAGCTCATAACAGTGTAATCTCTTTATAAACTATGGGGCTCCTTTAATTAGCAGCACACAGTGAAAGCTTGAGCTCACACTGCTGCACAGGAGTTTGGTTCCAGACCCATTTCTCATGTTGTTCATTTGAAACCTGGGTTGAGGGAAGGTATGCATGGACTAAACAAATAACCTGAATAATAATAATAATAATAATAATAATAATAATAATAATAATAATAATAATGCATAAACCTCAGTGAAAAGTCAAGTTTTTGTTTAGACCAAACAGATGTTCCAAAGCAGTCCCCTAATTTAGCTGTTTCTATTAAGTTCAATGGGCTGAGATGCCAGTTCATTGGTATCTGCATGGTGGTGCTGGATGGGAATCCTGACCCCTGTGGTTGAAGCAGGTAATGCAATGCCAGTGCTCTTTGCATTGTAGCTACAGCTTGTATGCTGGCTTCTCTAAAGTGTTTGAAAGACACCTTCCTGGTGTACAGCTCTGTACAGCACATACAAGAACATACAAGCAATCAACTGTTAATGTTACCGTGGCAGGGCAAACACCCTGCACGTGTAAATAATGTTTTGTATCGTTGTGTATAGTTTAAAAATATATGTAAGTGTGCACTAGATTTGGCAGGTTTTTGCAGTTGTACATAAAGTTGTGCAGTTTTGAATTTAAGTTTGGCAGGGATGGGGTTAAATCCAACTCTGCCAAATCCATGTGCGGAATGTGGCTGGGGCTTAATTGACTAATTGATGATCAATTAAGCCCAGCCACATGGTATAAAAAGGAGCTGGAAAGCCAGTTCTGCTGTTCTAGTTCCAGCAAGTGTGCAGCTGCACTGTTGTGTGGAGAGACAGAGTGAGTGAACTGTGTAGGGATTCATTTAGGGGATTTTGATCCCACCCCAGTTTATTTTAGTGTGTCATAGAGTAGGTTCTGGAGCGGGACCTCGCTTTTAGTGGGAGCAGCGCTAAGCCAGTGTTTGGCAGACTTTTGTTTTTAGCTGTTTTCTCACTGTGTTTGTTTTGCATTTTTGAATCTCTTATTTTGATTCCACTCTGTCTGTGTATGTCCTCGTGCACCAGGGCTGTCATTGCTGGTACCCTAGTGGCGGCCACCTGTCACTGCAACTTTTTTGTTTACTTGAATAAAACCTGGATGCCTGAGTGGCGTTGTCAACTGCCTCCCTCTGTCTCGCTCTCATCATTCAGTGAACACCCACAACTAAAGTAGCAGGTACTAAGACCCCCTGTTACAGTTACAAAGCTAGTGAGAAAAAACAGAGGCACACGACTGAGTAACAGCGTTAAACAAGTTACTGTATTGTCACTAACATTGATATATATTTGAGAGGGTGATGTTCTTTGTAGTGGAGTGAAGAGCTTGCTAGTTGTGTCTCTGTACAGCAGCTCCACACATACAGGAACATGCCAGTGCTGTGTGTGACAGGGAGTGTTCTTTCAGCACAGCACGACAACAAGAGGAGAAAACTAATCCAGGGCTTCACATGGAAGGCTTTCATTTCTAAGAGGAGCAAATTGTTCTTTCTCTTTAACAGGGCGGGGAATCATGGCTGCAGAACAAGAGGCTGAAGAAACTGTTTCTCAAGAGCTGCACAGCGCCTCTGAGCTGAGGATCGTGCTGCTTGGGAGAAGCTGGGTTGGGAAGAGTTCATCAGGAAAAATCATCCTGGGCAGAGAGGAGTTCAGATCCGGATTCAGCTCCTCTGCAGAAACAAAGGAGTGTGAGAAGAGAACAGGAAAAGTGGCTGGGAGACGGGTCACTGTGGTCGACACTCCAGACTTGTTAGACACAGACCAGGTCGAGATTGAGAGATGTGTTTCTCTGTCTGCCCCGGGACCCCACGCTTTCCTCCTGGTGATACCCGTGTATCCAAAAGAAATGATTGACACTTGTCGTGAGTCTATAGTAGAACAGTATTGCAAATCCTTTGATAAAGTGCAGCAGCTGTTTGGTGAGAGAGCTGTGAGGAACACGATGATCCTTTTCACTCGCGGGGATCTTCTGGAAGGCAGGACGATTGAGCAGTACATTGAGGAAGCTGGTGAGGAGTTCCAGCAGCTTGTTGAGAAATGTGGGAACAGGTATCATGTTCTCAACAATAAGAACAGGAGCGATTGCACTCAGGTCACACAGCTCCTGGACAAGATAGACAACATGGTGAAGGGAAGTGGAGGCTGCTACCTCCCAAATGGGATTTACCAGGAGGTAGAAGAAAGGATTAGACTAAAGGAACAGGAGCTGAATGAGAAACACAAAGAGGAACTGAGGAGGAAAGAAGAGATGAAACAGAAATATGAGGAGGAACAGAGGAGGAGAGAAGAGATGAAACAGAAATATGAGGAGGAACAGAGGAGGAGAGAAGAGGAGATGAAACAGAAATATGAGGAGAAACAGAGGAGGAGAGAAGAGATGAAACAGAAATTTGAGGAGGAACAGAGGAGGAGAGAAGAGGAGATGAAACAGAAATATGAGGAGGAACAGAGGAGAAGAGAAGAGGAGATGAAACAGAAATATGAGGAGGAACAGAGGAGGAGAGAAGAGGAGATGAAACAGAAATATGAGGAGGAACAGAGGAGGAGAGAAGAGATGAAACAGAAATATGAGGAGGAACAGAGGAGGAGAGAAGAGGAGATGAAACAGAAATATGAAGAGGAACAGAGGAGGAGAGAAGAGGAGATGAAAGAGAAATATGAGGAGGAACAGAGGAGGAGAGAAGAGGAGATGAAAGAGAAATATGAGGAGGAACAGAGGAGGAGAGAAGAAATGAAACAGAAATATGAGGAGGAACAGAGGAGGAGAGAAGAGGAGCTGATGGAGAAGTTGAGGAAGCAAATGAAGGAAGAGGAGCTGGAGAAAGAGGCAGAGGAATCCAAGCTGCCTGTCAGGAGAAGGAACAGCATTGATGATGGACATCGTCCCAACTGTAAGTATTCCTTTTATTCCCCCGACTGTCAGTTGAGTAAAATCATCTTTCTGAGGCAAATATGAAGTTCAGTCTTTCTGTGGGACCTCTTGAAGTAAAATGATTGCTAGCTTACCTGCTGTATTGAACTGCAGTCAGTCTGTGTTATTAGTCGTGACATTGAAGCTTGCTTGCAGCTCTAGAACAAAGAAACATTGATTGATGCGTTAAATGATAGCAAATAAACTATTACTAAAAATACCAATAAATCATTCTGTATCCTGTCACTCTCTATAAAGCGTGTTTTCAATATTGCAGAATACTACAGTAATATTTCATGTAGAAATCTGACTTGCAGGTTAATCATAGAATATCTGTGGTGCTTTAGAGACATCATTAGCAAAGTCAAGCACAGTCACAGATGTGACATTTCACTTTTCTGAAACAATACACTTGTTGTGTTTCAGTTTCTGGAGGTGAAGGAGAGGCTCCCCTTGCAGATACCCAAGCGTCTCCCAGCCCCCCTGAGCTGAGGATGGTGCTGCTTGGGAAGACTGGGGCTGGGAAGAGTGCAGCAGGAAACACCATCCTGGGCAGAGAGGAGTTCAGATCTGAAGCCAGCTCCTCTGCAGTAACGAGGGAGTGTGAGAAGAGAAAAGGACAAGTGGCTGGGAGACGTGTTGCTGTGATCGACACTCCAGAGCTCTCTCAGGACAAACTCCAGATTAGGAGCTGTGTTTCTCTGTCTGCCCCGGGACCCCACGCTTTCCTCCTGGTGATACCGGTGGGCCGATTCACAGAGGAAGAGAGGAGAGCAGTGGAGACAGTCCAGGAGATATTCAGTGAGGAGGCTGTGAGGAGGTACATGATGCTCCTTTTCACACACAGTGACAAACTGAAAGGCAAGACCATTGAGGATTATATTCAGACAGGCAGCAAGGAGCTCCAGCAGCTTGTTGAGAAATGTGTGAACAGGTATCATGTTCTCAACACTGAGGACAGGAGAGATCGCACTCAGGTCACACAGCTCCTGGACAAGATAGACAACATGGTGAAGGGAAACAACGGCAGCTACTACACCAGTGAGATGTACCAGCAAGCAGAAGCAAAGATCAGACAAAGACAAGAGGAGATACTGAAGGAGAAGGAAGAGACAATACTGAGGGAGGAAGAGGAACTGAGGGCAAAGCACCTGAAAGAACTGGAGAACACGAAAAGGAAGATGAGATTGGAAATCCAGAAACGAGACGAGAAGATCAGAGAGCTGGAGGAGAGGATAGGAGAGCTGGAGGAAGAGCTGAGGAAAGAACAGGGAGAGAATCACAGGATCAAACTGGAAGAAGAGCTGAGGAGAAAGAGAGAGGAGAGAGAAAGGACGGAGCGAGAGAAGGAGGAGTGCATGGAGAAGGGGGAGAGAGAGAGGGGAGAGTACGAGGAGAAACACAGGAGAGAGATAGAGGCAGTCAGGCAGCGCTACCAGGAAATCATTAGACCAGAAGCAGAGAAATCCAATGACTTTGTGAAGCGCTGTGTGAAGCCAGCAGCAGTATTACTGGGAGCAGCGGCAGGGGCACTGCTAGGGGCAGCAGCAGGAGCTCTGAGGGGTCCATTCGGAGCTGCAGCAGGAGCTGCTATTGGATCTGTAGCAGGAGCCCAAGTAGGAGCTCTGATAGGAGGAGCAGCCAGGGCAGGAGTAGCAGAGAGCTCAGACACACACACACACAGAAGCAGAGAGCTCAAATAAACTCCTAACCTCACCCCCTGTGCCACTCCAGGGCTCACAGCTGACAGAAAGAAATGTGTGGGAGGACCCCCCCGAGTCACATGACGACACGACATTTCCTGTCGGGGTGACATTAAAAGCCAGCTGGCTTTCTTGACTAAAGAGACATCCAAGTGTTCTCGTAATCCTCGCCCTTTTTATGCGATTAGGAAAAGCTTCATCAAGCAGCTCATTATAATGACATGTTGTTAAATATGATTGTGTTTGTCTCCACGGCTGCGTATCCAGAGCCTTTCTTTCTACAGCACAGTGTCAGGTTTGAGTCGAGCACTGTGAGCCTCTTGCGAAGCTGTAACTCGCTGGGAAATGCACACTTTATCAATGGATTTGAATCAATGTCTAGAAACCACTGCGAGCTGGTGAATGGAAAATCTCTCTGCAGAATCACAGTGACAGATGAACGCTGTGAATCTAGGAGGCAGTGCGGTCCAGTGGTTAAAGTCCAGGGCTTGTAACCAGGAGGACACTGGTTCAAATCCCAGCTCTGTCACTGACTGACTCACTGTCAATACCATGTGCTTTGCCTAGGTCCTGAGTATTTCAACCGGGCAGCAGTGTGGAGTAGCGGTCAGGGCTCTGGACTCTTGACCGGAGGGTCGTGGGTTCAATCCCAGGTGGGGGACACTGCTGCTGTACCCTTGTGCAAGGTACTTTACCTAGATTGCTCCAATAAAAACCCAACTGTATAAATGGGTAATAGTATGTAAAAATAATGTGATATCTTGTAACAATTGTAAGTCGCCCTGGATAAGGACGTCTGCTAAGAAATAAATAATAATATTGGAGAGGGGGTGGGGTTATTGAACAGGGGGTGTAGTTTATGGATTAGCGTTGCTGTTGTAACCACATGTATATTTTACACATATTTTAAATGAAAGACAACAGTTCAAATGCAGGCTGCTTGTATTGTGTGTGTGTGTGTGTGTATAGTGTGTGTGTGTGTGTGTATATATATATGTATTGTTTATAAGATGTATTTGTAAGCGAGATAAACACCTTTTAAAATAAAAGGCCACAATACAGTTCCTTAAGACTTAAGTACTATGTTAATGCATATTTAATTTTGTTTGATTTCATTCATAAGAATCTTTAGGGGTGTCAATAATTCTGAATCTTTTTGAGAGTTTTTTATTACTTGTTAATAAAATTTTTTTTTTTTTCTCTGAGCAATTGTATTAGAATAAAAGAACATGGCTTTCACATATATTTGAGCATATTTTACACAATATATTGTATATATTGTTCATAAGATGTATTTGTAAGTGAGATAAACACCTTTTAAAATAAACGGCGTCCTGTGGTGTTCTTGTAAAGATGTGAATCAGTAACCAGCTCGCGTGTTAGCCTTGGGCTCCGAGCTGCAGAACAAGGTCAGCTGCTTCACTATTGAAAACATCCGACTCTATTACAAAACACCGTTGCATTCCTTCACTATAAAAATAAATAAATCCCAGAGCTGGGATCAGTTCTGTTTTTTTTTTTCAATTCCAATTCCTTTTTAAAATCAGCACCTCTTGAAGGAATCCCAATTGGAATGGATTTGAGAGGCGTATTAATAATCGCTGTGATGGTTCAACCACTTTCATTTGAATCTGATTTGAATGGACTGACAGACAGACAGGCAGGCAGACAGGGTAGCAGTGTGGAGTAGTGGTTAGGGCTCTGGACTCTTGACCGGAGGGTTGTGGGTTCAATCCCAGGTGGGGGACACTGCTGCTGTACCCTTGAGCAAGGTACTTTACCTAGATTGCTCCAGTAAAAACCCAACTGTATAAATGGGGAATTGTATGTAAAAATAATGTGATATCTTGTAACAATTGTAAGTCGCCCTGGATAAGGGCGTCTGCTAAGAAATAAATAATAATAATTAAAAAAAAGACAGACATGGGCTTCTTCAATTGAACTCGTTTGTTCCTCTATTAGAAGCTCGTTTAACAGAATACGGATGATGGCAGTTTGTTTTGATCACACAAATTAAATGACGTTTGCTTGAACAGATTGTGACAAAAATCACACAGCCGCTGCCTCTGTGTTTGAGATATCGGGGCCGCGCAGAGTGGAGTGTCGGGGGCGCGCCTCGCTGTCACGTGACCGCGCGTCCCGGCGTCTTGGCTGTCAGCTGCGCGCTCCCGAGGCTGACTCACAGGCAGCAGTTTAGTTTTTTGGGGAGGGACGATGGAGTTTCTCTTGGGAAGTCCGTTCGCCTCTCCAGTGGGACAGAGAATCGGTAAGTAACAAACGCGACTCGATCCTCGTGTGTCACGTCTTTTAAAAACGTTTAGATTCTTTTTTTTTTTTTTGAGCGAGTTTACTTTCGCTTAGTTTTTATTTTTGCAATTCGGCAGAGGTTGACGAGTTTACGGAAGAAGCCAGCTTAATTGAAGGATCGCTCTGCCAATGAGAGGCCAGGGGGCGGGTAGAATGGTCAAGCCTGGACCAATCAGGTTGTGGAGCTGGGTGATTGGCATGCTGGCTAGCCAGTGCTAAGCTGGCAGGGGCGGGTCCAGTGAAAAGTTTACGAAGTGCTCAGTCCTAATTATATATTTGCTAACCCGATTATGTAAAAAGATAAACTGAAAAACTTAAAAATAAAACCCTCAATGCGCTTCATAAATATTTTAACCGACACATCAAATGCGTCGTCTAAGCTTAAAAAGTACCGAGTTAGTTTGTAAAACGTAACCCAGCGTCCTCTCAAATGAATGTAGATAAGCCGACTTCAGATTTTACACATTATTAAAATACCGAGCGCTTGAGTTTTAATTGCGTTTCAAAACAATGCTAACGATTTCGCATCCGTTTAAAGTGTTTTGTGGCGACGTCGTTCATTTTTCAGTTTGATTCGACACGATCAAAAAAAAAAAAAGATATTAAATATTATCCGCCCCAAAAAAGTTGTGCTGAATATACTTCACAGTGTTGCACTGAACCCGTCTATTTAATACACATTAAAAACCGCAACTCGTTATCCGAGTCTGGCTTCTCTAGCTGAGAGGAGTTCAGATGCGAAACTTTTTAAAAGGCGTCTGTTTTCATGCGGGTACCGTGCATTTCCCCTCATATGATATATACCCTGTTCTATTACAGCAGGTTTCTGCATAATATCTGTATACAAGTTCAGAATCAATCAATTATCTTATTAATTAGCCTTTTTAAAAAAGAAAATGATATATATTTTAATCCAGTCCAGGTTTTACTGCTCCCAGCTTGATCAGCCCCCAGTGTGTCTAGCTAACAAGCTCAGGTGTGTCTTATTATTAAACTCCTAGTGAAACCAGGACTGGATCACACCGCTGTGGAGCGGGAGTCTGATTCCCAGCCCCGTGTTATTCATTTCAGAGTTCGTTCATGCGTCGGGCGAGGGGAGGAGTGCGAGAGAGAGAGAGAGAGAGAGAGAGAGAGAAAGCAAGCACAAGATAATTCACAGAACGAGAGGAGGCCGCTCAGCTCCTCAAAGCTCGTCCGGTCTCCAGTGACTGTGTTTGATTATCTCTGTGTTTGATTGATATACTGTGTTTGATGATCTCTGTGTTTGATTGATATACTGTGTTTGATTATCTCTGTGTTTGATTGATATACTGTGTTTGATTATCTCTGTGTTTGATTGATATACTGTGTTTGATGATCTCTGTGTTTGATTGATATACTGTGTTTGATGATCTCTGTGTTTGATTGATATACTGTGTTTGATTATCTCTGTTTTTGATTGATATACTGTGTTTGATTATCTCTGTTTTTGATTGATATACTGTGTTTGATTATCTCTGTTTGATTCCCAACAGATAAAGCCACTGATGGTTCTTTGCAGTCAGAAGACTGGGGACTGAACATCGAGATCTGTGACATCATCAACGAGACGGAGGAAGGGTATGATGTCATCGCACTCGCTAGTGACGTCATCGCACAGACACATAGACGTGGTCTCCATTCATAAAAAAAAAAAATGAAAGTCTGTTTTCTAAGCCGTTGATTCGTTGAGATTTTCACACACGTCTAGAGACGCGCTCGTCTGATTGTGATGAATCTCGCTCAGGATCTTCTTCAGATCACAAGCTATTGAGAGGATCACAGTCTGGGGGGGTGTGGAGGCTGGCTGGCTGTCTGTATGTCTGTCTGTCTGTCTGTCTCTCTGTCTGTCTGTCTGTCTGTCTGTCTGTCTGTCTGCCGCTCGCTCAGTTAAAATGTTTTCTTGTCGATTTCCAGACCAAAGGATGCCATCAAGGCCTTGAAGAAGAGGATTGTGGGAAATAAAAACTTCAATGAAGTGATGCTGTCGCTGACGGTGAGTCTCTGTGTGAGTGTCTGCGTCTGTCTGTCTGTGTGTGTGTGTGTGTGTGTGTGTGTCAGTCAGTCTGACTCTCTCTCCCCCCCTCTCTCTCTCTCTCTCTCTCTCTCAGTTATTGGAGGCGTGTGTAAAGAACTGTGGGCATCGTCTGCACGTGTTGGTGTCGAGTCGTGAGTTTGTGGAGGGGGTGCTGGTGAAAACCATCCTGCCCAAAAACAACCCGCCAGCCGCGGTGCAGGACAAAGTGCTGAGCCTGATACAGGTACAACTACACAACTACACACACACAACTACACAACTACACACACAGCTACACAACTCTACACACAGCGACACAACTATACACACACACAACTATACATACAACTACACACACAACTACACACGTCAAACAAACGAGCTCCTATTGGAAGTGACTCTGCAGCAGCAGCAGCAGCAGTTGTTGATGATGCAGAGTTCCCCCCCCTAGTCTCTGGAAGTCTGTCCGCTGAACGACGCGTTCATAATGATAGGAAGCGGTTTTGTGATTTTCAAACCCCTCCCCCCCCCAGGCCTGGGCCGACGCCTTCCGCAGCTCCCCCGATCTGACCGGCGTGGTCTCCGTCTACGAGGACCTGAGGAGGAAAGGACTGGAGTTTCCAATGACGGACCTGGACTCACTGTCCCCCATACACACCCCACACAGGGTAAGAGAGGAGAGAGATACATACACACCCCACACAGGGTAAGAGAGGAGAGAGATACATACACACATACACACAGGGTAAGAGAGGAGAGAGATACATACACACCCCACACAGGGTAAGAGAGGAGAGAGATACATACACACCCCACACAGGGTAAGAGAGGAGAGAGATACATACACACCCCACACAGGGTAAGAGAGGAGAGAGATACATACACACCCCACACAGGGTAAGAGAGGAGAGAGATACATACACACATACACACAGGGTAAGAGAGGAGAGAGATACATACACACAGGGTAAGAGAGGAGAGAGATACATACACACAGGGTAAGAGAGGAGAGAGATACATACACACCCCACACAGGGTAAGAGAGGAGAGAGATACATACACACATGATAAGAGAGGAGAGAGATACATACACACCCCACACATGGTAAGAGAGGAGAGAGATACATACACACCCCACACAGGGTAAGAGAGGAGAGAGATACATACACACATACACACAGGGTGAGAGAGGAGAGAGATACATACACACCCCACACAGGGTAAGAGAGGAGAGAGATACATACACACATGATAAGAGAGGAGAGAGATACATACACACCCCACACATGGTAAGAGAGGAGAGAGATACATACACACCCCACACAGGGTAAGAGAGGAGAGGAGATACATACACACCCCACACAGGGTGAGAGAGGAGAGAGAGGCATACACACCCCACACAGGGTGAGAGAGGAGAGAGAGGCATACACACCCCACACAGGGTGAGAGAGGAGAGGAGAGAGATGCTGACTAAACACTGACTGAGTTACTGGTACACACCCTCCTCACCTCTCTCCCCCTCTCCTCCCTCTCTCCTCTCCTCCCCTCACTCCTCCCCCCTCTCCTCTCTTCTCTTCTCAGAGTGTTCCTGATTCAGACCCGGCTGTCAGACTCCAGGGTTCAGTGAGAGGGCTCACAGCGCCCCCTGCTGTGCCCGGCAGTACTGCATGGGCCCTGCCTCCCCCAATCGCAGAGCAGAGAGCCGCCCCACCCCCGGACAGCAACCCAGACGGGCCAATCACACTCTCCGCAGAGCAGGTAGGCGGGGCTTAATTGAGTGCTGCAGTGATTGCGCCTGATGAAGGAATTCCCTCAATTTGTATTCAAACCGAATCTAAAATGAAAGAAAAAATAAATACAATCTGTGTTCAGAACGGGACGCTGGAGACGACTATGCAGAGACTGGAACTGCACTGTTAGATTTAATCAGGAACCCCTCTCTCTCTCTCTCTGTGTCTCTCTGTCTCTGTCTCACATTCTTCCCCCCTCTCCCTCTTCCTCCCTCTCTCTCTGTCTCTTCTCTCTCCCCCTCTCCTCTCTCTCCCACCCTTTCCTCTCCCCTCTCTCTGTCTCTCCCCTCTCCTCTCTTCCCTCTTCCCCCCTCTCTCTGTCTCTGTGTCTCTCTTCTGTCTCTCCCCCTCTCTTTCTCTCCCCCTCTCTTTCTCTTCCTCTCTCTCCTCCTCTCTATTTCTCTCTCCCCCCTCTCCTCTCTCTGTCCCCTGAAGAGGCAGGAAGTATGTGATGTGGTCTGTAAAGTGTTAAGGACGATCGTGTGGTTTTCTTTAGCACAGTGCGTTCTACAGAGAACTGTTTGAAATGTGCTCCTCAACTGATATAGTTAGGACGCTGTTATGTCTACTTTGAGGCGAAACTGCTTAATTGAAAACAACCCCTTATAAGGGAATCTTCATCTTTGAGAAAGTTCTAGAACGTTCTATAATCATGCTGACGTGTTCATTTGTTGCAACGCTGATCCAGTATAAATATTGTGCTACCTCCTCAATAACCAAGACAGAGTGTTCCTGTATTAAAGCTTCTTGAAACTCGAGTTATTTGAGTGGAGTCGTCCGTCATTTCATATTACAGGATTTTACAGACTACACCCCCTCTCTCTCTTTCTCTCCTCTCTCTCCCCCTCTTCTCTCTCTCTCTCTCTCAGCTCTGCTCTGAGATGCAGGTTGTCAGGGGGAATGTCACAGTGATGTCTCTCTCTCTCCTCTCTCTCAGCTCTCGAAGCTCTGCTCTGAGATGCAGGTTGTCCGGGGGAATGTCACAGTGATGTCTCTCTCTCTCTCCTCTCTCTCTCAGCTCTCGAAGCTCTGCTCTGAGATGCAGGTTGTCAGGGGGAATGTCACAGTGATGTCTCTCTCTCTCTCTCTCTCTCCTCTCTCAGCTCTGCTCTGAGATGCAGGTTGTCCGGGGGAATGTCACAGTGATGTCTCTCTCTCTCTCTCTCTCTCTCCTCTCTCAGCTCTGCTCTGAGATGCAGGTTGTCAGGGGGAATGTCACAGTGATGTCTCTCTCTCTCTCTCCTCTCTCTCAGCTCTCTCAGCTCTGCTCTGAGATGCAGGTTGTCCGGGGGAATGTCACAGTGATGTCTCTCTCTCTCTCCTCTCTCTCTCAGCTCTCGAAGCTCTGCTCTGAGATGCAGGTTGTCAGGGGGAATGTCACAGTGATGTCGGAGATGATGGCAGAGATGAGCTCCGGGCAGGTGGAGACCTCCGACCTCGAGCTGCTGCAGGTGAGGCTGTGTGTGTGTGTGTGTCTGTCTGTGTGTGTCTCTGTGTGTGTGTGTGTGTGTGTCTGTCTGTCACTGCCTTTCTTTGTCTATATTCTGTGTGTTTGTGTTAGTAACCCTCTCTCTCTCCTCTCTATCTCTCTCCCTCTCCTCTCCCCCTCCCCTCTCTCTCTCCCCCCTCTCTCCTCTCCCCCTCCCCTCCTCTGTCCTCTCTCCCCCCACCCCTCCTCTCTTTCTTTATCCCCTTTCCTCTCTTTCTCTCTCTCCTCCCTCTCCTCTCTCTCTCTCCTCTCTCTCCCTCCCCCTCTCCTCTCTCTCCTCTCTCTCTCTAGGAGTTGAGTCGGACGTGTCGCTCCATGCAGCGCCGGGTTCTGGAGCTGATTCCCCGCGTGGAGAACGAAGGGTTAACGGAGGAGCTGCTGCTGCTCAACGACGACATGAACAACATCTTCATGAGATACGAGCGAATGGAGAGGAGAGGGAGAGGAGGAGAGGAGAGAGGGAGAGAGGTGAGAGAGAGACAGGAACAACGTCTTCATGAGATACGAGCGAATGGAGAGGAGAGGGAGAGGAGGAGAGGAGAGAGAGGTGAGAGAGAGACAGGAACAACGTCTTCATGAGATACGAGCGAATGGAGAGGAGGGGAGGAGAGAGACAGAGAGGTGAGAGAGAGAGAGACAGGAACAACGTCTTCATGAGATACGAGCGAATGGAGAGGAGAGGGAGAGGAGGAGAGGAGAGAGGTGAGAGAGAGAGACATGAACAACATCTTCATGAGATACGAGCGAATGGAGAGGAGAGGGAGAGGAGGAGAGGAGAGAGGGAGAGAGGTGAGAGAGAGACATGAACAACATCTTCATGAGATACGAGCGAATGGAGAGGAGAGGGAGAGGAGGAGAGGAGAGAGGGAGAGAGGTGAGAGAGAGACAGGAACAACGTCTTCATGAGATACGAGCGAATGGAGAGGAGGAGGAGAGGAGAGAGGGAGAGAGGTGAGAGAGAGACAGGAACAACGTCTTCATGAGATACGAGCGAATGGAGAGGGAGAGGAGGAGAGGAGAGAGGGAGAGGTGAGAGAGAGACAGGAACAACGTCTTCATGAGATACGAGCGAATGGAGAGGAGAGGGAGAGGAGGAGAGGAGAGAGAGGTGAGAGAGAGACAGGAACAACGTCTTCATGAGATACGAGCGAATGGAGAGGAGGGGAGGAGAGAGACAGAGAGGTGAGAGAGAGAGAGACAGGAACAACGTCTTCATGAGATACGAGCGAATGGAGAGGAGAGGGAGAGGAGGAGAGGAGAGAGGTGAGAGAGAGAGACATGAACAACATCTTCATGAGATACGAGCGAATGGAGAGGAGAGGGAGAGGAGGAGAGGAGAGAGGGAGAGAGGTGAGAGAGAGACATGAACAACATCTTCATGAGATACGAGCGAATGGAGAGGAGAGGGAGAGGAGGAGAGGAGAGAGGGAGAGAGGTGAGAGAGAGACATGAACAACATCTTCATGAGATATGAGCGAATGGAGAGGAGAGGGAGAGGAGGAGAGGAGAGACGGAGAGAGGTGAGAGAGAGAGACAGGAACAACGTCTTCATGAGATACGAGCTAATCGAGAGGAGAGGGAGAGGAGAGAGGGAGAGAGGTGAGAGAGGTGAGAGAGAGACATGAACAACATCTTCATGAGATACGAGCGAATGGAGAGGAGAGGGAGAGGTGAGAGAGAGACAGGAACAACGTCTTCATGAGATACGAGCTAATCGAGAGGAGAGGGAGAGGAGAGAGGGAGAGAGGTGAGAGAGGTGAGAGAGAGACATGAACAACGTCTTCATGAGATACGAGCGAATGAGAGGAGAGGGAGAGGAGGAGAGGAGAGAGGGAGAGAGGTGAGAGAGAGAGACAGGAACAACGTCTTCATGAGATACGAGCGAATGGAGAGGAGAGGGAGAGGAGGAGAGGAGAGAGGGAGAGAGGTGAGAGAGAGAGACAGGAACAACATCTTCATGAGATACGAGCGAATGGAGAGGAGAGGGAGAGGAGGAGAGGAGAGAGGGAGAGAGGTGAGAGAAGAGACATGAACAACATCTTCATGAGATACGAGCGAACGGAGAGGAGAGGGAGAGGAGGAGAGGAGAGAGGGAGAGAGGTGAGAGAGAGACAGGAACAACGTCTTCATGAGATACGAGCGAATGGAGAGGAGAGGGAGAGGAGGAGAGGAGAGGGAGAGAGGTGAGAGAGAGAGACAGGAACAACGTCTTCATGAGATACGAGCGAATGGAGAGGAGAGGGAGAGGAGGAGAGGAGAGAGGGAGAGAGGTGAGAGAGAGACAGGAACAAACATCTTCATGAGATACGAGCGAATGGAGAGGAGAGGGAGAGGGAGGAGAGGAGAGAGGGAGAGAGGTGAGAGAGAGAGACAGGAACAACGTCTTCATGAGATACGAGCGAATGGAGAGGAGAGGGAGAGGAGGAGAGGAGAGAGGGAGAGAGGTGAGAGAGAGAGACAGGAACAACGTCTTCATGAGATACGAGCTAATCGAGAGGAGAGGGAGAGGAGGAGGAGGAGAGAGGGAGGGGAGGGAGAGGTGAGAGAGAGAGACAGGAACAACGTCTTCATGAGATACGAGCGAGTGGAGAGGAGAGGGAGAGGAGGAGGAGGAGAGAGGGAGAGAGGTGAGAGGAGAGAGACAGGAACAACATCTTCATGAGATACGAGCGAATGAGAGGAGAGGGAGAGGAGGAGAGGAGAGAGGGAGAGAGGTGAGAGAGAGACAGGAACAACGTCTTCATGAGATACGAGCGAGTGGAGAGGAGAGGAGAGAGGGAGATGACGGGAGGGGAGGAGAGACAGGAGATGGGGGAGAGGGGGAGAGTGGGTGGCAGTATATTTTGAGGGACATGGTATTAATAAAAATGTAGTTTTTTCTATTAAAAAAATGTACTTTTTCTTTATATCTTGATTTTTTTCTCTTCATTCTCCTTACTCTCTCTCTCTCTCTCTCAGTTTCAGACTCCATCCCCGACACAAGCCCCGCCTCTCCAGCTGTCATCCAATCAGCAGCCGGCAGTACTGTGTCCGGGCCTCCTGTCGGCCAATCAGCAGTGAGCTCTCTCTCCTCCCAGCTAGCCAGCCTCAGTGAGTCACATTTCAAATAATTAACGTCCAAAAAAACTAATCCATCTCAACCTGTTACTCACTCGACAGACCTGAATATAGAATAATGAAAGAAACTACAATTCAACTAGAAGTCTCTCTCAGAGTCTTCAGTGTAAATTCAATGGCAAACGTTTCCACTAGAAGTCTCTCTCACCGTCTTCAGTGTAAATTCAATGGCAAACGTTTCCACTAGAAGTCTCTCTCAGCGTCTTCAGTGTAAATTCAATAGCAAACGTTTCCACTAGAAGTCTTTCTCAGCGTCTTCAGTGTAAATTCAATGGCAAACGTTTCCGCTAGAAGTCTCTCTCACCGTCTTCAGTGTAAATTCAATGGCAAACGTTTCCACTAGAAGTCTCTCTCAGCGTCTTCAGTGTAAATTCAACAGCAAACGTTTCCACTAGAAGTCTCTCTCAGCGTCTTCAGTGTAAATTCAACGGCAAACGTTTCCGCTTGAAGTCTTCTCAGCATCTTCAGTGTAAATTCAATGGCAAACGTTTCCACTAGAAGTCTCTCTCAGCGTCTTCAATGACTTCCAGTGGAAGCGTTTGCCATTGAGTTTTAGTTTATTCTAGTAATTCTAAACATTGTAAATACGCCCCAGAATGGCTTATAGGGTTAGATTGCTGTATTGAAGATGACTCCTGCAGTAACGGGCAGTGGCCAGCAGGGGGCTGTAGTGCACTGTGAGTTCGTGGC
>NW_026708361.1:0-65352 GCF_902713425.1 Acipenser ruthenus
AGTACTGTGTTATCTAGTAGCCAGTACACAGCTGGGGATGATCCTGAGATACTACCATGTTCTCTAGTACACGGCTGGGGATGATCCTGAGATACTATTGTGTTATCTAGTACACAGCTGGGGATGACCCTGAGATTGTATCGTGTTATCTAGTACACAGCTGGGGATCACCCTGAGATAGTACCGTGATATCCAGTATGCAGCTGGGGATGGTCCTGAGATAGTTCCGTGTTATCTAGTTCACAGCTGGGGATGACCCTGAGATAGTACCGTGTTATTTAGTACCTAGTACGCAGCTGGGGATGATCCTGAGATAGTACCGTGTTATTTAGTACCTAGTACGCAGCTGGGGATGATCCTGAGATAGTACTGTGTTATCTAGTAGCCAGTACACAGCTGGGGATGATCCTGAGATACTACCGTGTTATTTAGTACCTAGTACGCAGCTGGGGATGATCCTGAGATAGTACTGTGTTATCTAGTAGCCAGTACACAGCTGGGGATGATCCTGAGTTATACCATGTTCTCTAGTATACGGCTGGGGATGATCCTGAGATACTACTGTGTTATCTAGTAAACAGCTGGGGATGACCCTGAGATAGTACCGTGTTATCGAGTACGCAGCTGGGGATGATCCTGAGATTTTACTGTGTTATCTAGTACACAGCTGTAGATGACCCTGAGATAGTACCGTGTTATCTAGTACACAGCTGGGGATGATCCTGAGATAGTACCGTGGTATCCAGTATGCAGCTGGGGATGGTCCTGAGATAGTTCCGTGTTATCTAGTACCTAGTACGCAGCTGGGGATGATCCTGAGATAGTACCGTGTTATCTAGTACCCAGTACACAGCTGGGGATGACCCTGAGATAGTACCGTGTTATTTAGTACCTACTACATAGCTGGGGATGATCCTGAGATACTACCATGTTCTCTAGTACACAGCTGGGGATGATCCTGAGATAGTACAGTGTTATCTAGTACACAGTACACAGCTGGGGATGATCCTGACATAGTACCGTGTTATGTAGTGCACAGCTGTAGATGATCCTGAGATAGTACCATGTTATCTGGTACACAGCTGGGGATGACCCTGAGATAGTACAGTGTTATCTAGTACCTAATACACAGCTGGGGATGATCCTGAGATAGTACACTGTTATTTAGTGCCTAGTACGCAGCTTGGGATGATAATGAGATAGTACTGTGTTATCTAGTAGTCAGTACACAGCTGGGGATGATCCTGAGATATTACCATGTTCTCTAGTACACGACTGGGGATGATCCTGAGATACTACTGTGTTATCTAGTACACAGCTGGGGATCACCCTGAGATAGTACCGTGTTATCGAGTACGCAGCTGGGGATGATCCTGAGATAGTACCGTGGTATCCAGTATGCAGCTGGGGATGGTCCTGTGATAGTTCCGTGTTATCTAGTACCTAGTACGCAGCTGGGGATGATCCTGAGATAGTACCGTGTTATTTAGTACCTAGTACGCAGCTGGGGATGATCCTGAGATAGTACTGTGTTATCTAGTAGCCAGTACACAGCTGGGGATGATCCTGAGATACTACCATGTTCTCTAGTACACGGCTGGGGATGATCCTGAGATACTATTGTGTTATCTAGTACACAGCTGGGGATGACCCTGAGATTGTACCGTGTTATCTAGTACACAGCTGGGGATGACCCTGAGATAGTACCGTGATATCCAGTATGCAGCTGGGGATGGTCCTGAGATAGTTCCGTGTTATCTAGTTCACAGCTGGGGATGACCCTGTGATAGTACCGTGTTATTTAGTACCTAGTACGCAGCTGGGGATGATTCTGAGATAGTACCGTGTTATTTAGTACCTAGTACGCAGCTGGGGATGATCCTGAGATAGTACTGTGTTATCTAGTAGCCAGTACACAGCTGGGGATGATCCTGAGATACTACCGTGTTATTTAGTACCTAGTACGCAGCTGGGGATGATCCTGAGATAGTACTGTGTTATCTAGTAGCCAGTACACAGCTGGGGATGATCCTGAGTTACTACCATGTTCTCTAGTACACGGCTGGGGATGATCCTGAGATACTACTGTGTTATCTAGTACACAGCTGGGGATGACCCTGAGATAGTACCGTGTTATCGAGTACGCAGCTGGGGATGATCCTGAGATTGTACTGTGTTATCTAGTACACAGCTGTAGATGACCCTGAGATAGTACCGTGTTATCTAGTACACAGCTGGGGATGATCCTGAGATAGTACCGTGGTATCCAGTATGCAGCTGGGGATGACCCTGAGATAGTACCGTGTTATTTAGTACCTACTACACAGCTGGGGATGATCCTGAGATACTACCATGTTCTCTAGTACACAGCTGGGGATGATCCTGAGATAGTACAGTGTTATCTAGAACACAGTACACAGCTGGGGATGATCCTGACATAGTACCGTGTTATGTAGTACACAGCTGTAGATGATCCTGAGATAGTACCATGTTATCTAGTACACAGCTGGGGATGACCCTGAGATAGTACAGTGTTATCTAGTGCCTAGTACGCAGCTTGGGATGATCCTGAGATAGTACCGTGTTATTTAGTACCTAGTACGCAGCTGGGGATGATCCTGAGATATTACCGTTTCATTTAGTACTTAGTACGCAGCTGGGGATGATCCTGAGATAGTACAGTGTTATCTAGTGCCTAGTACGCAGCTTGGGATGATCCTGAGATAGTACTGTGTTATCTAGTAGCCATTACACAGCTGGGGATGATCCTGAGATACTTCCAGTTCTCTAGTACACAGCGGGGGATGATCCGGAGATACTACCATGTTCTGTAGTACACAGCTGGGGATTTTCCTGAGATAGTACCGTGTTATCTAGTACGCAGCTGGGGATGACCCTGAGATAGTACCGTGTTATCTAGTACCCAGTACACAGCTGGGGATGATCCTGAGATAGTACAGTGTTATCTAGTAACTAATACACAGCTAGGGATGATCCTGAGATGGTACCTTGTTATCCAGTACGCAGCTGGGTATGATCCTGTCATAGTACAGTGTTACCTTGTACGCAGCTGGGGATGATCTTGAGATAGTACCGTGTTATCTAATACCTAGTACACAGCTGGGGATGATCCTGAGATAGTACCGTGGTATCCAGTATGCAGCTGGGGATGGTCCTGAGATAGTTCCGTGTTATCTAGTACCCAGTACACAGCTGGGGATGACCCTGAGATAGTACCGTGTTATTTAGTACCTACTACACAGCTGGGGATGATCCTGAGATACTACCATGTTCTCTAGTACACAGCTGGGGATGATCCTGAGATAGTACCGTGTTATCTAGTACACAGTACAGAGCTGGGGATGATCCTGACATAGTACCGTGTTATGTAGTGCACAGCTGTAGATGATCCTGAGATAGTACCATGTTATCTAGTACACAGCTGGGGATGACCCTGAGATAGTACAGTGTTATCTAGTACCTAATACACAGCTGGGGATGATCCTGAGATAGTACACTGTTATCTAGTGCCTAGTACGCAGCTTGGGATGATCCTGAGATAGTACTGTGTTATCTAGTAGCCAGTACACAGCTGGGGATGATCCTGAGATACTACCATGTTCTCTAGTACACGACTGGGGATGATCCTGAGATACTACTGTGTTATCTAGTACACAGCTGGGGATCACCCTGAGATAGTACCGTGTTATCGAGTACGCAGCTGGGGATGATCCTGAGATAGTACCGTGGTATCCAGTATGCAGCTGGGGATGGTCCTGAGATAGTTCCGTGTTATCTAGTACCTAGTACGCAGCTGGGGATGATAATGAGATAGTACCGTGTTATTTAGTACCTAGTACGCAGCTGGGGATGATCCTGAGATAGTACTGTGTTATCTAGTAACCAGTACACAGCTGGGGATGATCCTGAGATACTACCATGTTCTCTAGTACACGGCTGGGGATGATCCTGAGATACTATTGTGTTATCTAGTACACAGCTGGGGATGACCCTGAGATTGTATCGTGTTATCTAGTACACAGCTGGGGATCACCCTGAGATAGTACCGTGATATCCAGTATGCAGCTGGGGATGGTCCTGAGATAGTTCCGTGTTATCTAGTTCACAGCTGGGGATGACCCTGAGATAGTACCGTGTTATTTAGTACCTAGTACGCAGCTGGGGATGATCCTGAGATAGTACCGTGTTATTTAGTACCTAGTACGCAGCTGGGGATGATCCTGAGATAGTACTGTGTTATCTAGTAGCCAGTACACAGCTGGGGATGATCCTGAGATACTACCGTGTTATTTAGTACCCAGTACGCAGCTGGGGATGATCCTGAGATAGTACTGTGTTATCTAGTAGCCAGTACACAGCTGGGGATGATCCTGAGTTACTACCATGTTCTCTAGTATACGGCTGGGGATGATCCTGAGATACTACTGTGTTATCGAGTACGCAGCTGGGGATGATCCTGAGATTTTACTGTGTTATCTAGTACACAGCTGTAGATGACCCTGAGATAGTACCGTGTTATCTAGTACACAGCTGTGGATGATCCTGAGATAGTACCGTGGTATCCAGTATGCAGCTGGGGATGGTCCTGAGATAGTTCTGTGTTATCTAGTACCTAGTACGCAGCTGGGGATGATCCTGAGATAGTACCGTGTTATCTAGTACCCAGTACACAGCTGGGGATGACCCTGAGATAGTACCGTGTTATTTTGTACCTACTACACAGCTGGGGATGATCCTGAGATACTACCATGTTCTCTAGTACACAGCTGGGGATGATCCTGAGATAGTACAGTGTTATCTAGTACACAGTACACAGCTGGGGATGATCCTGAGATACTACCGTGTTATTTAGTACCCAGTACGCAGCTGGGGATGATCCTGAGATAGTACTGTGTTATCTAGTAGCCAGTACACAGCTGGGGATGATCCTGAGTTACTACGATGTTCTCTAGTATACGGCTGGGGATGATCCTGAGATACTACTGTGTTATCGAGTACGCAGCTGGGGATGATCCTGAGATTTTACTGTGTTATCTAGTACACAGCTGTAGATGACCCTGAGATAGTACCGTGTTATCTAGTACACAGCTGTGGATGATCCTGAGATAGTACCGTGGTATCCAGTATGCAGCTGGGGATGGTCCTGAGATAGTTCTGTGTTATCTAGTACCTAGTACGCAGCTGGGGATGATCCTGAGATAGTACCGTGTTATCTAGTACCCAGTACACAGCTGGGGATGACCCTGAGATAGTACCGTGTTATTTTGTACCTACTACACAGCTGGGGATGATCCTGAGATACTACCATGTTCTCTAGTACACAGCTGGGGATGATCCTGAGATAGTACAGTGTTATCTAGTACACAGTACACAGCTGGGGATGATCCTGAGATACTACCAGTTCTCTAGTACACAGCGGGGGATGATCCGGAGATACTACCATGTTCTGTAGTACACAGCTGGGGATTTTCCTGAGATAGTACCGTGTTATCTAGTACGCAGCTGGGGATGACCCTGAGATAGTACCGTGTTATTTAGTACCTAGTACGCAGCTGGGGATGATCCTGAGATAGTACCGTGTTATTTAGTACCTAGTACACAGCTGGGGATGATCCTGAGATAGTACTGTGTTATCTAGTAGCCAGTACACAGCTGTAGATGATCCTGAGATAGTACCATGTTATCTGGTACACAGCTGGGGATGACCCTGAGATAGTACAGTGTTATCTAGTACCTAATACACAGCTGGGGATGATCCTGAGATAGTACACTGTTATTTAGTGCCTAGTACGCATCTTGGGATGATAATGAGATAGTACTGTGTTATCTAGTAGTCAGTACACAGCTGGGGATGATCCTGAGATACTACCATGTTCTCTAGTACACGACTGGGGATGATCCTGAGATACTACTGTGTTATCTAGTACACAGCTGGGGATCACCCTGAGATAGTACCGTGTTATCGAGTACGCAGCTGGGGATGATCCTGAGATAGTACCGTGGTATCCAGTATGCAGCTGGGGATGGTCCTGAGATAGTTCCGTGTTATCTAGTACCTAGTACGCAGCTGGGGATGATCCTGAGATAGTACCGTGTTATTTAGTACCTAGTACGCAGCTGGGGATGATCCTGAGATAGTACCATGTTCTCTAGTACACGGCTGGGGATGATCCTGAGATACTATTGTGTTATCTAGTACACAGCTGGGGATGACCCTGAGATTGTACCGTGTTATCTAGTACACAGCTGGGGATGACCCTGAGATAGTACCGTGATATCCAGTATGCAGCTGGGGATGGTCCTGAGATAGTTCCGTGTTACCTAGTTCACAGCTGGGGATGACCCTGTGATAGTACCGTGTTATTTAGTACCTAGTACGCAGCTGGGGATGATTCTGAGATAGTACCGTGTTATTTAGTACCTAGTACGCAGCTGGGGATGATCCTGAGATAGTACTGTGTTATCTAGTAGCCAGTACACAGCTGGGGATGATCCTGAGATACTACCGTGTTATTTAGTACCTAGTACGCAGCTGGGGATGATCCTGAGATAGTACTGTGTTATCTAGTAGCCAGTACACAGCTGGGGATGATCCTGAGTTACTACCATGTTCTCTAGTACACGGCTGGGGATGATCCTGAGATACTACTGTGTTATCTAGTACACAGCTGGGGATGACCCTGAGATAGTACCGTGTTATCGAGTACGCAGCTGGGGATGATCCTGAGATTGTACTGTGTTATCTAGTACACAGCTGTAGATGACCCTGAGATAGTACCGTGTTATCTAGTACACAGCTGGGGATGATCCTGAGATAGTACCGTGGTATCCAGTATACAGCTGGGGATGGTCCTGAGATAGTTCCGTGTTATCTAGTGCCTAGTACGCAGCTGGGGATGATCCTGAGATAGTACCGTGTTATCTAGTACCCAGTACACAGCTGGGGATGACCCTGAGATAGTACCGTGTTATTTAGTACCTACTACACAGCTGGGGATGATCCTGAGATACTACCATGTTCTCTAGTACACAGCTGGGGATGATCCTGAGATAGTACAGTGTTATCTAGAACACAGTACACAGCTGGGGATGATCCTGACATAGTACCGTGTTATGTAGTACACAGCTGTAGATGATCCTGAGATAGTACCATGTTATCTAGTACACAGCTGGGGATGACCCTGAGATAGTACAGTGTTATCTAGTACCTAATACTCAGCTGGGGATGATCCTGAGATAGTACAGTGTTATCTAGTGCCTAGTACGCAGCTTGGGATGATCCTGAGATAGTACCGTGTTATTTAGTACCTAGTACGCAGCTGGGGATGATCCTGAGATATTACCGTTTCATTTAGTACTTAGTACGCAGCTGGGGATGATCCTGAGATAGTACTGTGTTATCTAGTAGCCAGTACACAGCTGGGGATGATCCTGAGATACTTCCAGTTCTCTAGTACACAGCGGGGGATGATCCGGAGATACTACCATGTTCTGTAGTACACAGCTGGGGATTTTCCTGAGATAGTACCGTGTTATCTAGTACGCAGCTGGGGATGACCCTGAGATAGTACCGTGTTATCTAGTACCCAGTACACAGCTGGGGATGATCCTGAGATAGTACAGTGTTATCTAGTAACTAATACACAGCTAGGGATGATCCTGAGATGGTACCTTGTTATCCAGTACGCAGCTGGTTATGATCCTGTCATAGTACAGTGTTACCTTGTACGCAGCTGGGGATGATCTTGAGATAGTACCGTGTTATCTAATACCTAGTACACAGCTGGGGATGATCCTGAGATAGTACCGTGTTATCTAATACCCAGTACACAGCTGGGGATGATCCTGAGATAGTACTGTGTTATCTAGTAGCCAGTACACAGCTGGTTATGATCCTGAGATACTACCATGTTCTCTAGTACCGGCGGGGGATGATCCTGAGATACTATTGTGTTATCTAGTACACAGCTGGGGATGACCCTGAGATTGTACCGTGTTATCTAGTACACAGCTGGGGATGACCCTGAGATAGTACCGTGATATCCTGTATGCAGCTGGGGATGGTCCTGAGATAGTTCCGTGTTATCTAGTTCACAGCTGGGGATGACCCTGAGATAGTACCGTGTAATTTAGTACCTAGTACGCAGCTGGGGATGATCCTGAGATAGTACCGTGTTATCTAGTACACAGCTGGGGATGACCCTGAGATTGTACCGTGTTATCTAGTACACAGCTGGGGATGACCCTGAGCTAGTACCGTGATATCCAGTATGCAGCTGGGGATGGTCCTGAGATAGTTCCGTGTTATCTAGTTCACAGCTGGGGATGACCCCTAGATAGTACCGTGTTATTTAGTACCTAGTACGCAGCTGGGGATGATCCTGAGATAGTACCGTGTTATTTAGTACCTAGTATGCAGCTGGGGATGATCCTGAGATAGTACTGTGTTATCTAGTAGCCAGTACACAGCTGGGGATGATCCTGAGATACTACCATGTTCTCTAGTACACGGCTGGGGATGACCGATAGTACCGTGTTATCGAGTACGCAGCTGGGGATGATCATGAGATAGTACTGTGTTATCTAGTACACAGTACACAGCTGGGGATGATCCTGACATAGTACCGTGTTATGTAGTACACAGCTGTAGATGATCCTGATATAGTACCGTGTTATCTAGTACACAGCTGTGGATGACCCTGAGATAGTACAGTGTTATCTAGTACCTAGTACGCAGCTTGGGATGATCCTGAGATACTACCATGTTCTGTAGTACACAGCTGGGGATTTTCCTGAGATAGTACCGTGTTATCTAGTACACAGCTGGGGATGACCCTGAGATAGTGCCGTGTTATCTAGTACCCAGTACACAGCTGGGGATGATCCTGAAATAGTACCGTGTTATCTAGTACACAGCTGTAGATGATCCTGAGATAGTACCGTGTTATCTAGTACACAGCTGGGGATGATACGGAGATAGTACCGTGTTATCTAGTACCCAGTACACAGCTGGGGATGACCCTGAGTTAGTACCGTGTTATTTAGTAACTACTACACAGCTAGGGATGATCCTGAGATAGTACCGTGTTATCTGGTAGCCAGTACACAGATGGGGATGATCCTGAGATACTACCATGTTCTCTAGTACACAGATGGGGATGATCCTGAGATAGTACCATGTTATCTAGTACCCAGTACACAGCTGAGGATGATCCTGAGATACTACCATGTTCTCTAGTACACAGCTGGGGATGATCCTGACATAGTACCGTGTTATCTATTACCCAGTACACATCTGGGGATTTTCCTGAGATAGTACTGTGTTATCCAGTACGCAGCTGTAAATGATCCTGAGATAGTACCGTGTTATCTATTACCCAGTACACAGCTGGGGATGATCCTGAGATAGTACTGTGTTATCTAGTAGCCAGTACACAGCTGGGGATGATCCTGAGATACTACCATGTTCTCTAGTACACGGCGGGGGATGATCCTGAGATACTACTGTGTTATCTAGTACACAGCTGGAGATGACCCTGAGATAGTACCGTGATATCGAGTACGCAGCTGTAGATGATCCTGAGATAGTACCGTGTTATCTAGTACACAGCTGGGGATGACCCTGAGATAGTACAGTGTTATCTAGTACACAGCTGGGGATGAACCTGAGATAGTACCGTGTTATCTAGTACACAGCTGGGGATGACCCTGAGATAGTACTGTGTTATCTAGTACCCAGTACACAGCTGGGGATGATCCTGACATAGTACCGTGTTATCTAGTACAGAGATGTAGATGATCTTGAGATACTACTGTGTTATCTAGTACACAGCTGTAGATGATCCTGAGATTGTACCGTGTTATCTAGTACACAGCTGGGGAGGAACCTGAGATAGTACCGTGTTATCTAGTACACAGCTGTAGATGATCCTAAGATAGTAGAGTGTTATCTAGTACCTAGTACGCAGCTGGGGATGGTCCTGAGATAGTTCCGTGTTATCTAGTACCTAGTACACAGCTGGGGATTACCCTGAGAAAGTACAGTGTTATCTAGTACACAGCTGTAGATGATCCTGAGATAATACCGTGTTATGTAGTGCACAGCTGGTGATTACCCTGAGATTGTACAGTGTTATCTAGTACGCAGCTGGGGAGATCCTGAGATAGTTCCGTGTTATTTAGTACCCAGTACACAGCTGGGGATGACCATGAGATAGTACCGTGTTATTTAATACCTAGTATGCAGCTGGGGATGATCCTGAGATAGTACCGTGTTATTTAGTACCTAGTACGCAGCTGGGGATGATCCTGAGATAGTACTGTGTTATCTAGTAGCCAGTACACAGCTGGGGATGATCCTGAGATACTACCATGTTATCTAGTACACAGCTGGGGATGACCCTGAAATTGTACCGTGTTATCTAGTACACAGCTGGGGATGACCCTGAGATAGTACCGTGATATCCAGTATGCAGCTGGGGATGGTCCTGAGATAGTTCCGTGTTATCTAGTTCACAGCTGGGGATGACCCTGTGATAGTACCGTGTTATTTAGTACCTAGTACGCAGCTGGGGATGATTCTGAGATAGTACCGTGTTATTTAGTACCTAGTACGCAGCTGGGGATGATCCTGAGATAGTACTGTGTTATCTAGTAGCCAGTACACAGCTGGGGATGATCCTGAGATACTACCGTGTTATTTAGTACCTAGTACGCAGCTGGGGATGATCCTGAGATAGTACTGTGTTATCTAGTAGCCAGTACACAGCTGGGGATGATCCTGAGTTACTACCATGTTCTCTAGTACACGGCTTGGGATGATCCTGAGATACTACTGTGTTATCTAGTACACAGCTGGGGATGACCCTGAGATAGTACCGTGTTATCTAGTACCCAGTACACAGCTGGGGATGATCCTGAGATAGTACCGTGGTATCCAGTATGCAGCTGGGGATGGTCCTGAGATAGTTCCGTGTTATCGAGTACCTAGTACGCAGCTGGGGATGATCCTGAGATAGTACCGTGTTATCTAGTAACCAGTACACAGCTGGGGATGACCCTGAGATAGTACCGTGTTATTTAGTACCTACTACACAGCTGGGGATGATCCTGAGATACTACCATGTTCTCTAGTACACAGCTGGGGATGATCCTGAGATAGTACAGTGTTATCTAGAACACAGTACACAGCTGGGGATGATCCTGAGATACTACCATGTTCTCTAGTACACGGCTGGGGATGATCCTGAGATACTACTGTGTTATCTAGTACACAGCTGGGGATGACCCTGAGATTGTACCGTGTTATCTAGTACACAGCTGGGGATGACCCTGAGATAGTACCGTGATATCCAGTACGCAGCTGGGGAGATCCTGAGATAGTTCCGTGTTATCTAGTACGCAGCTGGGGAGATCCTGAGATAGTTCTGTGTTATTTAGTACCCAGTACACAGCTGGGGATGACCCTGAGATAGTATCGTGTTATTTAGTACCTAGTACGCAGCTGGGGATGATCCTGAGATAGTACCGTGTTATTTAGTACCTAGTACGCAGCTGGGGATGATCCTGAGATAGTACTGTGTTATCTAGTAGCCAGTACACAGCTGGGGATGATCCTGAGATACTACAATGTTCTCTAGTACACGGCTGGGGATGATCCTGAGATACTATTGTGTTATCTAGTACACAGCTGGGGATGACCCTGAGATAGTACCGTGTTATCGAGTACGCAGCTGGGGATGATCCTGAGATAGTACTGTGTTATCTAGTACACAGCTGTAGATGACCCTGAGATAGTACCGTGTTATCTAGTACACAGCTGGGGATGATCCTGAGATAGTACCGTGGTATCCAGTATGCAGCTGGAGATGGTCCTGAGATAGTTCCGTGTTATTTAGTACCTACTACACAGCTGGGGATGATCCTGAGATACTACCATGTTCTCTAGTACACGGCTGGGGATGACCCTGAGATAGTACCGTGTTATCGAGTACGCAGCTGGGGATGATCATGAGATAGTACTGTGTTATCTAGTACACAGACACAGCTGGGGATGATCCTGACATAGTACCGTGTTATGTAGTACACAGCTGTAGATGATCCTGATATAGTACCGTGTTATCTAGTACACAGCTGTGGATGACCCTGAGATAGTACAGTGTTATCTAGTACCTAGTACGCAGCTTGGGATGATCCTGAGATACTACCATGTTCTGTAGTACACAGCTGGGGATTTTCCTGAGATAGTACCGTGTTATCTAGTACACAGCTGGGGATGACCCTGAGATAGTGCCGTGTTATCTAGTACCCAGTACACAGCTGGGGATGATCCTGAAATAGTACCGTGTTATCTAGTACACAGCTGTAGATGATCCTGAGATAGTACCGTGTTATCTAGTACACACCTGGGGATGATACGGAGATAGTACCGTGTTATCTAGTACCCAGTACACAGCTGGGGATGACCCTGAGTTAGTACCGTGTTATTTAGTAACTACTACACAGCTAGGGATGATCCTGAGATAGTACCGTGTTATCTGGTAGCCAGTACACAGATGGGGATGATCCTGAGATACTACCATGTTCTCTAGTACACAGATGGGGATGATCCTGAGATAGTACCATGTTATCTAGTACCCAGTACACAGCTGAGGATGATCCTGAGATACTACCATGTTCTCTAGTACACAGCTGGGGATGATCCTGAGATTGTACAGTGTTATCTAGTACACAGTACACAGCTGGGGATGATCCTGACATAGTACCGTGTTATGTAGTACACAGCTGGGGATGATCCTGAGATAGTACCGTGTTATCTATTACCCAGTACACATCTGGGGATTTTCCTGAGATAGTACTGTGTTATCCAGTACGCAGCTGTAAATGATCCTGAGATAGTACCGTGTTATCCAGTACGCAGCTGGGGATGATCCTGAGATAGTACAGTGTTATCTATTACCCAGTACACAGCTGGGGATGATCCTGAGATAGTACTGTGTTATCTAGTAGCCAGTACACAGCTGGGGATGATCCTGACATAGTACCGTGTTATCTAGTACAGAGATGTAGATGATCTTGAGATACTACTGTGTTATCTAGTACACAGCTGTAGATGATCCTGAGATTGTACCGTGTTATCTAGTACACAGCTGGGGAGGAACCTGAGATAGTACCGTGTTATCTAGTACACAGCTGTAGATGATCCTAAGATAGTAGAGTGTTATCTAGTACCTAGTACGCAGCTGGGGATGGTCCTGAGATAGTTCCGTGTTATCTAGTACCTAGTACACAGCTGGGGATTACCCTGAGAAAGTACAGTGTTATCTAGTACACAGCTGTAGATGATCCTGAGATAATACCGTGTTATGTAGTGCACAGCTGGTGATTACCCTGAGATTGTACAGTGTTATCTAGTACGCAGCTGGGGAGATCCTGAGATAGTTCCGTGTTATTTAGTACCCAGTACACAGCTGGGGATGACCATGAGATAGTACCGTGTTATTTAATACCTAGTATGCAGCTGGGGATGATCCTGAGATAGTACCGTGTTATTTAGTACCTAGTACGCAGCTGGGGATGATCCTGAGATAGTACTGTGTTATCTAGTAGCCAGTACACAGCTGGGGATGATCCTGAGATACTACCATGTTATCTAGTACACAGCTGGGGATGACCCTGAAATTGTACCGTGTTATCTAGTACACAGCTGGGGATGACCCTGAGATAGTACCGTGATATCCAGTATGCAGCTGGGGATGGTCCTGAGATAGTTCCGTGTTATCTAGTTCACAGCTGGGGATGACCCTGTGATAGTACCGTGTTATTTAGTACCTAGTACGCAGCTGGGGATGATTCTGAGATAGTACCGTGTTATTTAGTACCTAGTACGCAGCTGGGGATGATCCTGAGATAGTACTGTGTTATCTAGTAGCCAGTACACAGCTGGGGATGATCCTGAGATACTACCGTGTTATTTAGTACCTAGTACGCAGCTGGGGATGATCCTGAGATAGTACTGTGTTATCTAGTAGCCAGTACACAGCTGGGGATGATCCTGAGTTACTACCATGTTCTCTAGTACACGGCTTGGGATGATCCTGAGATACTACTGTGTTATCTAGTACACAGCTGGGGATGACCCTGAGATAGTACCGTGTTATCTAGTACCCAGTACACAGCTGGGGATGATCCTGAGATAGTACCGTGGTATCCAGTATGCAGCTGGGGATGGTCCTGAGATAGTTCCGTGTTATCGAGTACCTAGTACGCAGCTGGGGATGATCCTGAGATAGTACCGTGTTATCTAGTAACCAGTACACAGCTGGGGATGACCCTGAGATAGTACCGTGTTATTTAGTACCTACTACACAGCTGGGGATGATCCTGAGATACTACCATGTTCTCTAGTACACAGCTGGGGATGATCCTGAGATAGTACAGTGTTATCTAGAACACAGTACACAGCTGGGGATGATCCTGAGATACTACCATGTTCTCTAGTACACGGCTGGGGATGATCCTGAGATACTACTGTGTTATCTAGTACACAGCTGGGGATGACCCTGAGATTGTACCGTGTTATCTAGTACACAGCTGGGGATGACCCTGAGATAGTACCGTGATATCCAGTACGCAGCTGGGGAGATCCTGAGATAGTTCCGTGTTATCTAGTACGCAGCTGGGGAGATCCTGAGATAGTTCCGTGTTATTTAGTACCCAGTACACAGCTGGGGATGACCCTGAGATAGTATCGTGTTATTTAGTACCTAGTACGCAGCTGGGGATGATCCTGAGATAGTACCGTGTTATTTAGTACCTAGTACGCAGCTGGGGATGATCCTGAGATAGTACTGTGTTATCTAGTAGCCAGTACACAGCTGGGGATGATCCTGAGATACTACAATGTTCTCTAGTACACGGCTGGGGATGATCCTGAGATACTATTGTGTTATCTAGTACACAGCTGGGGATGACCCTGAGATAGTACCGTGTTATCGAGTACGCAGCTGGGGATGATCCTGAGATAGTACTGTGTTATCTAGTACACAGCTGTAGATGACCCTGAGATAGTACCGTGTTATCTAGTACACAGCTGGGGATGATCCTGAGATAGTACCGTGGTATCCAGTATGCAGCTGGAGATGGTCCTGAGATAGTTCCGTGTTATTTAGTACCTACTACACAGCTGGGGATGATCCTGAGATACTACCATGTTCTCTAGTACACGGCTGGGGATGACCCTGAGATAGTACCGTGTTATCGAGTACGCAGCTGGGGATGATCATGAGATAGTACTGTGTTATCTAGTACACAGACACAGCTGGGGATGATCCTGACATAGTACCGTGTTATGTAGTACACAGCTGTAGATGATCCTGATATAGTACCGTGTTATCTAGTACACAGCTGTGGATGACCCTGAGATAGTACAGTGTTATCTAGTACCTAGTACGCAGCTTGGGATGATCCTGAGATACTACCATGTTCTGTAGTACACAGCTGGGGATTTTCCTGAGATAGTACCGTGTTATCTAGTACACAGCTGGGGATGACCCTGAGATAGTGCCGTGTTATCTAGTACCCAGTACACAGCTGGGGATGATCCTGAAATAGTACCGTGTTATCTAGTACACAGCTGTAGATGATCCTGAGATAGTACCGTGTTATCTAGTACACACCTGGGGATGATACGGAGATAGTACCGTGTTATCTAGTACCCAGTACACAGCTGGGGATGACCCTGAGTTAGTACCGTGTTATTTAGTAACTACTACACAGCTAGGGATGATCCTGAGATAGTACCGTGTTATCTGGTAGCCAGTACACAGATGGGGATGATCCTGAGATACTACCATGTTCTCTAGTACACAGATGGGGATGATCCTGAGATAGTACCATGTTATCTAGTACCCAGTACACAGCTGAGGATGATCCTGAGATACTACCATGTTCTCTAGTACACAGCTGGGGATGATCCTGAGATTGTACAGTGTTATCTAGTACACAGTACACAGCTGGGGATGATCCTGACATAGTACCGTGTTATGTAGTACACAGCTGGGGATGATCCTGAGATAGTACCGTGTTATCTATTACCCAGTACACATCTGGGGATTTTCCTGAGATAGTACTGTGTTATCCAGTACGCAGCTGTAAATGATCCTGAGATAGTACCGTGTTATCCAGTACGCAGCTGGGGATGATCCTGAGATAGTACAGTGTTATCTATTACCCAGTACACAGCTGGGGATGATCCTGAGATAGTACTGTGTTATCTAGTAGCCAGTACACAGCTGGGGATGATCCTGAGATACTACCATGTTCTCTAGTACACGGCGGGGGATGATCCTGAGATACTACTGTGTTATCTAGTACACAGCTGGGGATGACCCTGAGATAGTACCGTGATATCGAGTACGCAGCTGTAGATGATCCTGAGATAGTACCGTGTTATCTGGTACACAGCTGGGGATGACCCTGAGATAGTACAGTGTTATCTAGTACACAGCTGGGGATGACCCTGAGATAGTACCGTGTTATCTAGTACACAGCTGGGGATGACCCTGAGATAGTACTGTGTTATCTAGTACCCAGTACACAGCTGGGGATGATCCTGACATAGTACCGTGTTATCTAGTACACAGCTGTAGATGATCTTGAGATACTACTGTGTTATCTAGTACACAGCTGTAGATGATCCTGAGATTGTACCGTGTTATCTAGTACACAGCTGTAGATGATCCTATGATAGTAGAGTGTTATCTAGTACCTAGTACGCAGCTGGGGATGGTCCTGAGATAGTACTGTGTTATCTAGAAGCCAGTACACAGCTGGGGATGATCCTGAGATACTACCATGTTCTCTAGTACACGGCTGGGGATGATCCTGAGATACTACTGTGTTATCTAGTACACAGCTGGGGATGACCCTGAGATTGTACCGTGTTATCTAGTACACAGCTGGGGATGACCCTGAGATAGTACCGTGATATCCAGTACGCAGCTGGGGAGATCCTGAGATAGTTCCGTGTTATCTAGTGCACAGCTGGGGATGACCCTGAGATAGTACCGTGTTATCTAGTACGCAGCTGGGGAGATCCTGAGATAGTGCCGTGTTATTTAGTACCCAGTACACAGCTGGGGATGACCCTGAGATAGTATCGTGTTATTTAGTACCTAGTACGCAGCTGGGGATGATCCTGAGATAGTACCGTGTTATTTAGTACCTAGTACGCAGCTGGGGATGATCCTGAGATAGTACTGTGTTATCTAGAAGCCAGTACACAGCTGGTGATGATCCTGAGATACTACCATGTTCTCTAGTACACGGCTGGGGATGATCCTGAGATACTACTGTGTTATCTAGTACACAGCTGGGGATGACCCTGAGATTGTACCGTGTTATCTAGTACACAGCTGGGGATGACCCTGAGATAGTACCGTGATATCCAGTACGCAGCTGGGGAGATCCTGAGATAGTTCCGTGTTATCTAGTACGCAGCTGGGGAGATCCTGAGATAGTTCCGTGTTATTTAGTACCCAGTACACAGCTGGGGATGACCCTGAGATAGTATCGTGTTATTTAGTACCTAGTACGCAGCTGGGGATGATCCTGAGATAGTACCGTGTTATTTAGTACCTAGTACGCAGCTGGGGATGATCCTGAGATAGTACTGTGTTATCTAGTAGCCAGTACACAGCTGGGGATGATCCTGAGATACTACAATGTTCTCTAGTACACGGCTGGGGATGATCCTGAGATACTATTGTGTTATCTAGTACACAGCTGGGGATGACCCTGAGATAGTACCGTGTTATCGAGTACGCAGCTGGGGATGATCCTGAGATAGTACTGTGTTATCTAGTACACAGCTGTAGATGACCCTGAGATAGTACCGTGTTATCTAGTACACAGCTGAGGATGATCCTGAGATAGTACCGTGGTATCCAGTATGCAGCTGGAGATGGTCCTGAGATAGTTCCGTGTTATCTAGCACCTAGTACGCAGCTGGGGATGACCCTGAGATAGTACTGTGTTATTTAGTACCTACTACACAGCTGGGGATGATCCTGAGATACTACCATGTTCTCTAGTACACAGCTGGGGATGATCCTGAGATAGTACCATGTTCTCTAGTACACAGCTGGGGATGATCCTGAGATAGTACAGTGTTATCTAGTAGCCAGTACACAGCTGGGGATGATCCTGAGATACTACCATGTTCTCTAGTACACGGCTGGGGATGATCCTGAGATACTATTGTGTTATCTAGTACACAGCTGGGGATGACCCTGAGATAGTACCGTGTTATCGAGTACGCAGCTGGGGATGATCCTGAGATAGTACCATGTTATCTAGTACACAGCTGGGGATGACCCTGAGATAGTACAGTGTTATCTAGTACACAGCTGGGGATGACCCTGAGATAGTATCGTGTTATCTAGTACACAGCTGGGGATGACCCTGAGATAGTACCGTGTTATCTAGTACACAGCTGGGGATGACCCTGAGATAGTACTGTGTTATCTAGTACCCAGTACACAGCTGGGGATGATCCTGACATAGTACCGTGTTATCTAGTACACAGCTGTAGATGATCCTGAGATACTACTGTGTTATCTAGTACACAGCTGTAGATGATCCTGAGATTGTACCGTGTTATCTAGTACACAGCTGGGGAGGAACCTGAGATAGTACCGTGTTATCTAGTACACAGCTGTAGATGATCCTAAGATAGTAGAGTGTTATCTAGTACCTAGTACGCAGCTGGGGATAGTCCTGAGATAGTTCCGTGTTATCTAGTACCTAGTACACAGCTGGGGATTACCCTGAGATAATACAGTGTTATCTAGTACACAGCTGTAGATGATCCTGAGATAATACCGTGTTATGTAGTGCACAGCTGGTGATGACCCTGAGATTGTACAGTGTTATCTAGTACGCAGCTGGGGAGATCCTGAGATAGTTCCGTGTTATTTAGTACCCAGTACACAGCTGGGGATGACCATGAGATAGTACCGTGTTATTTAGTACCTAGTACGCAGCTGGGGATGATCCTGAGATAGTACCGTGTTATTTAGTACCTAGTACGCAGCTGGGGATGATCCTGAGATAGTACTGTGTTATCTAGTAGCCAGTACACAGCTGGGGATGATCCTGAGATACTACCATGTTCTCTAGTACACGGCTGGGGATGATCCTGAGATACTACTGTGTTATCTAGTACACAGCTGGGGATGACCCTGAGATTATACCGTGTTATCTAGTACACAGCTGGGGATGACCCTGAGATAGTACCGTGATATCCAGTACGCAGCTGGGGATGGTCCTGAGATAGTTCCGTGTTATCTAGTGCACAGCTGGGGATGACCCTGAGATAGTACCGTGTTATCTAGTACGCAGCTGGGGAGATCCTGAGATAGTTCCGTGTTATTTAGTACCCAGTACACAGCTGGGGGTGACCCTGAGATAGTACCGTGTTATTTAGTACCTAGTACGCAGCTGGGGATGATCCTGAGATAGTACTGTGTTATCCAGTAGCCAGTACACAGCTGGGGATGATCCTGAGATACAACCATGTTCTCTAGTACACGGCTGGGGATGATCCTGAGATACTATTGTGTTATCTAGTACACAGCTGGGGATGATCCTGAGATAGTACAGTGTTATCTAGTAACTAATACACAGCTGGGGATGATCCTGAGATAGTACCTTGTTATCCAGTACGCAGCTGGGGATGATCCTGTGATAGTACAGTGTTACCGAGTACGCAGCTGGGGATGATCTTGAGATAGTACCGTGTTATCTAATACCTAGTACACAGCTGGGGATGATCCTGAGATTGTACCGTGTTATCTAGTACCCAGTACACAGCTGGGGATGATCCTGAGATACTACCATGTTCTCTAGTACACGGCTGGGGATGATCCTGAGATTGTACCGTGTTATCTAGTACACAGCTGGGGATGACCCTGAGATAGTACTGTGTTATCTAATACACATCTGTAGATGACCCTGAGATAGTACCGTGTTATCTAGTACACAGCTGGGGATGAACCTGAGATAGTACAGTGTTATCTAGTACCTAATACACAGCTGGGGATGATCCTGAGATTGTACCGTGTTATCTAGTCCCCAGTACACAGCTGGGGATGATCCAGAGATAGTACCGTGTTATCTAGTCTGCAGCTGGGGATGACCCTGAGATAGTACCGTGTTATCTAGTTCACAGCTGGGGATGATCTTGAGATAGTACCGTGTTATTTAGAACCTAGTACGTAGCTGGGGATGATCCTGAGATAGTACTGTGTTATCTAGTAGCCAGTACACAGCTGGGGATGATCCTGAGATACTACCATGTTCTCTAGTACACGGCTGGGGATGATCCTGAGATACTACTGTGTTATCTAGTACACAGCTGGGGATGACCCTGAGATTGTACCGTGTTAATTAGTACACAGCTGGGGATGACCCTGAGATAGTACCGTGATATCCAGTACGCAGCTGGGGATGGTCCTGAGATAGTTCCGTGTTATCTAGTGCACAGCTGGGGATGACCCTGAGATAGTACCGTGTTATCTAGTACGCAGCTGGGGAGATCCTGAGATAGTTCCGTGTTATTTAGTACCCAGTACACAGCTGGGGATGACGCTGAGATAGTATCGTGTTATTTAGTACCTAGTACGCAGCTGGGGATGATCCTGAGATAGTATCGTGTTATTTAGTACCTAGTACGCAGCTGGGGATGATCCTGAGATAGTACCATGTTCTCTAGTACACGGCTGGGGATGATCCTGAGTTACTATTGTGTTATCTAGTACCTAGTACGCAGCTGGGGATGATCCTGAGATAGTACTGTGCTATCTAGTAGCCAGTACACAGCTGGGGATGATCCTGAGATACTACCATGTTCTCTAGTACACGGCTGGGGATGATCCTGAGATTGTACCGTGTTATCTAGTACACAGCTGGGGATGACCCTGAGATAGTACTGTGTTATCTAATACACATCTGTAGATGACCCTGAGATAGTACCGTGTTATCTAGTACACAGCTGGGGATGAACCTGAGATAGTACAGTGTTATCTAGTACCTAATACACAGCTGGGGATGATCCTGAGATTGTACCGTGTTATCTAGTCCCCAGTACACAGCTGGGGATGATCCAGAGATAGTACCGTGTTATCTAGTCTGCAGCTGGGGATGACCCTGAGATAGTACCGTGTTATCTAGTTCACAGCTGGGGATGATCTTGAGATAGTACCGTGTTATTTAGAACCTAGTACGTAGCTGGGGATGATCCTGAGATAGTACTGTGTTATCTAGTAGCCAGTACACAGCTGGGGATGATCCTGAGATACTACCATGTTCTCTAGTACACGGCTGCGGATGATGTGAGATACTACTGTGTTATCTAGTACACAGCTAGCTGGGGATGACCCTGAGATAGTACCGTGTTATCGAGTACGCAGCTGGGGATGATCCTGAGATAGTACTGTGTTATCTAGTACACAGCTGTAGATGACCCTGAGATAGTACCGTGTTATCTAGTACACAGCTGGGGATGATCCTGAGATAGTACCGTGGTATCCAGTACGCAGCTGGAGATGGTCCTGAGATAGTTCCGTGTTATCTAGTACCTGGTACGCAGCTGGGGATGACCCTGAGATAGTACCGTGTTATTTAGTACCTACTACACAGCTGGGGATGATCCTGAGATACTACCATGTTCTCTAGTACACAGCTGGGGATGATCCTGAGATAGTACAGTGTTATCTAGTACATAGTACACAGCTGGGGATGACCCTGACATAGTACCGTGTTATGTAGTACACAGCTTTAGATGATCCTGAGATAGTACCATGTTATCTAGTACACAGCTGGGGATGACCCTGAGATAGTACAGTGTTATCTAGTACCTAATACACAGCTGGGGATGATCCTGAGATAGTACAGTGTTATCTAGTGCCTAGTACGCAGCTGGGGATCATCCTGAGATATTACCGTTTCATTTAGTACCTAGTACGCAGCTGGGGATGATCCTGAGATAGTACTGTGTTATCTAGTAGCCAGTACACAGCTGGGGATGATCCTGAGATACTACCATGTTCTCTAGTACACGGCTGGGGATGATCCTGAGATACTATTGTGTTATCTAGTACACAGCTGGGGATGACCCTGAGATAGTACCGTGTTATCGAGTACGCAGCTGGGGATGATCCTGAGATAGTTCCGTGTTATCTAGTACACAGCTGTAGATGACCCTGAGATAGTACCGTGTTATCTAGTACACAGCTGGGGATGATCCTGAGATAGTACCGTGGTATCCAGTATGCAGCTGGACATGGTCCTGAGATTGTTCCGTGTTATCTAGTACCTAGTACGCAGCTGGGGATGACCCTGAGATAGTACCATGTTATTTAGTACCTACTACACAGCTGGGGATGATCCTGAGATACTACAATGTTCTCTAGTACACAGCTGGGGATGACCCTGAGATAGTACAGTGTTATCTAGTACACAGCTGGGGATGACCCTGAGATAGTACCGTGTTATCTAGTACATAGCTGGGGATGACCCTGAGATAGTACTGTTATCTAGTACGCAGCTGGGGATGATCCTGAGATAGTACAGTGTTATCTAGTACCCAGTACACAGCTGGGGATGATCCTGACATAGTACCGTGTTATCTAGTACACAGCTGTAGATGATCCTGAGATACTACTGTGTTATGTAGTGCACAGCTGGTGATGACCCTGAGATTGTACCGTGTTATCTAGTACGCAGCTGGGGAGATCCTGAGATAGTTCCGTTTTATTTAGTACCCAGTACACAGCTGGGGATGACGATGAGATAGTACCGTGTTATTTAGTACCTAGTACGCAGCTGGGGATGATCCTGAGATAGTACCGTGTTATTTAGTACCTAGTACGCAGCTGGGGATGATCCTGAGATAGTACTGTGTTATCTAGTAGCCAGTACACAGCTGGGGATGATCCTGAGATACTACCATGTTCTCTAGTACACGGCTGGGGATGATCCTGAGATACTACTGTGTTATCTAGTACACAGCTGGGGATGACCCTGAGATTGTACCGTGTTAATTAGTACACAGCTGGGGATGACCCTGAGATAGTACCGTGATATCCAGTACGCAGCTGGGGAGATCCTGAGATAGTTCCGTGTTATCTAGTGCACAGCTGGGGATGACCCTGAGATAGTACCGTGTTATCTAGTACGCAGCTGGGGAGATCCTGAGATAGTTCCGTGTTATTTAGTACCCAGTACACAGCTGGGGATGACCCTGAGATAGTATCGTGTTATTTAGTACCTAGTACGCAGCTGGGGATGATCCTGAGATAGTACCGTGTTATTTAGTACCTAGTACGCAGCTGGGGATGATCCTGAGATAGTACTGTGTTATCTAGAAGCCAGTACACAGCTGGGGATGATCCTGAGATACTACCATGTTCTCTAGTACACGGCTGGGGATGATCCTGAGATACTACTATGTTATCTAGTACACAGCTGGGGATGACCCTGAGATTGTACCGTGTTATCTAGTACACAGCTGGGGATGACCCTGAGATAGTACCGTGATATCCAGTACGCAGCTGGGGAGATCCTGAGATAGTTCCGTGTTATCTAGTACGCAGCTGGGGAGATCCTGAGATAGTTCCGTGTTATTTAGTACCCAGTACACAGCTGGGGATGACCCTGAGATAGTATCGTGTTATTTAGTACCTAGTACGCAGCTGGGGATGATCCTGAGATAGTACCGTGTTATTTAGTACCTAGTACGCAGCTGGGGATGATCCTGAGATAGTACTGTGTTATCTAGTAGCCAGTACACAGCTGGGGATGATCCTGAGATACTACAATGTTCTCTAGTACACGGCTGGGGATGATCCTGAGATACTATTGTGTTATCTAGTACACAGCTGGGGATGACCCTGAGATAGTACCGTGATATCGAGTACGCAGCTGGGGATGATCCTGAGATAGTACTGTGTTATCTAGTACACAGCTGTAGATGACCCTTAGATAGTACCGTGTTATCTAGTACACAGCTGGGGATGATCCTGAGATAGTACCGTGGTATCCAGTATGCAGCTGGAGATGGTCCTGAGATAGTTCCGTGTTATCTAGTACACAGCTGGGGATGACCCTGAGATAGTACTGTGTTATCTAGTACCCAGTACACAGCTGGGGATGACCCTGAGATAGTACCGTGATATCGAGTACGCAGCTGTAGATGATCCTGAGATACTACTGTGTTATCTAGTACACAGCTGTAGATGATCCTGAGATTGTACCGTGTTATCTAGTACACAGCTGGGGAGGAACCTGAGATAGTACCGTGTTATCTAGTACACAGCTGTAGATGATCCTAAGATAGTAGAGTGTTATCTAGTACCTAGTACGCAGCTGGGGATAGTCCTGAGATAGTTCCGTGTTATCTAGTACCTAGTACACAGCTGGGGATTACCCTGAGATAGTACAGTGTTATCTAGTACACAGCTGTAGATGATCCTGAGATAATACCGTGTTATGTAGTGCACAGCTGGTGATGACCCTGAGATTGTACAGTGTTATCTAGTACGCAGCTGGGGAGATCCTGAGATAGTTCCGTGTTATTTAGTACCCAGTACACAGCTGGGGATGACCATGAGATAGTACCGTGTTATTTAGTACCTAGTACGCAGCTGGGGATGATCCTGAGATAGTACCGTGTTATTTAGTACCTAGTACGCAGCTGGGGATGATCCTGAGATAGTACTGTGTTATCTAGTAGCCAGTACACAGCTGGGGATGATCCTGAGATACTACCATGTTCTCTAGTACACGGCTGGGGATGATCCTGAGATACTACTGTGTTATCTAGTACACAGCTGGGGATGACCCTGAGATTGTACCGTGTTATCTAGTACACAGCTGGGGATGACCCTGAGATAGTACCGTGATATCCAGTACGCAGCTGGGGATGGTCCTGAGATAGTTCCGTGTTATCTAGTGCACAGCTGGGGATGACCCTGAGATAGTACCGTGTTATCTAGTACGCAGCTGGGGAGATCCTGAGATAGTTCCGTGTTATTTAGTACCCAGTACACAGCTGGGGGTGACCCTGAGATAGTACCGTGTTATTTAGTACCTAGTACGCAGCTGGGGATGATCCTGAGATAGTACTGTGTTATCTAGTAGCCAGTACACAGCTGGGGATGATCCTGAGATACTACCATGTTCTCTAGTACACGGCTGGGGATGATCCTGAGATACTATTGTGTTATCTAGTACACAGCTGGGGATGATCCTGAGATAGTACAGTGTTATCTAGTAACTAATACACAGCTGGGGATGATCCTGAGATAGTACCTTGTTATCCAGTACGCAGCTGGGGATGATCCTGTGATAGTACAGTGTTACCGAGTACGCAGCTGGGGATGATCTTGAGATAGTACCGTGTTATCTAATACCTAGTACACAGCTGGGGATGATCCTGAGATTGTACCGTGTTATCTAGTCCCCAGTACACAGCTGGGGATGATCCTGAGATACTACCATGTTCTCTAGTACACGGCTGGGGATGATCCTGAGATTGTACCGTGTTATCTAGTACACAGCTGGGGATGACCCTGAGATAGTACTGTGTTATCTAGTACACATCTGTAGATGACCCTGAGATAGTACCGTGTTATCTAGTACACAGCTGGGGATGAACCTGAGATAGTACAGTGTTATCTAGTACCTAATACACAGCTGGGGATGATCCTGAGATTGTACCGTGTTATCTAGTACCCAGTACACAGCTGGGGATGATCCAGAGATAGTACCGTGTTATCTAGTCTGCAGCTGGGGATGACCCTGAGATAGTACCGTGTTATCTAGTTCACAGCTGGGGATGATCTTGAGATAGTACCGTGTTATTTAGAACCTAGTACGTAGCTGGGGATGATCCTGAGATAGTACTGTGTTATCTAGTAGCCAGTACACAGCTGGGGATGATCCTGAGATACTACCATGTTCTCTAGTACACGGCTGGGGATGATCCTGAGATACTACTGTGTTATCTAGTACACAGCTGGGGATGACCCTGAGATTGTACCGTGTTAATTAGTACACAGCTGGGGATGACCCTGAGATAGTACCGTGATATCCAGTACGCAGCTGGGGATGGTCCTGAGATAGTTCCGTGTTATCTAGTGCACAGCTGGGGATGACCCTGAGATAGTACCGTGTTATCTAGTACGCAGCTGGGGAGATCCTGAGATAGTTCCGTGTTATTTAGTACCCAGTACACAGCTGGGGATGACGCTGAGATAGTATCGTGTTATTTAGTACCTAGTACGCAGCTGGGGATGATCCTGAGATAGTATCGTGTTATTTAGTACCTAGTACGCAGCTGGGGATGATCCTGAGATAGTACCATGTTCTCTAGTACACGGCTGGGGATGATCCTGAGTTACTATTGTGTTATCTAGTACCTAGTACGCAGCTGGGGATGATCCTGAGATAGTACTGTGCTATCTAGTAGCCAGTACACAGCTGGGGATGATCCTGAGATACTACCATGTTCTCTAGTACACGGCTGCGGATGATGTGAGATACTACTGTGTTATCTAGTACACAGCTGGGGATGACCCTGAGATAGTACCGTGTTATCGAGTACGCAGCTGGGGATGATCCTGAGATAGTACTGTGTTATCTAGTACACAGCTGTAGATGACCCTGAGATAGTACCGTGTTATCTAGTACACAGCTGGGGATGATCCTGAGATAGTACCGTGGTATCCAGTACGCAGCTGGAGATGGTCCTGAGATAGTTCCGTGTTATCTAGTACCTGGTACGCAGCTGGGGATGACCCTGAGATAGTTCCGTGTTATTTAGTACCTAGTACGCAGCTGGGGATGATCCTGAGATAGTACCGTGTTATTTAGTACCTAGTACGCAGCTGGGGATGATCCTGAGATAGTACTGTGTTATCTAGTAGCCAGTACACAGCTGGGGATGATCCTGAGATACTACCATGTTCTCTAGTACACGGCTGGGGATGATCCTGAGATACTACTGTGTTATCTAGTACACAGCTGGGGATGACCCTGAGATTGTACCGTGTTAATTAGTACACAGCTGGGGATGACCCTGAGATAGTACCGTGATATCCAGTACGCAGCTGGGGAGATCCTGAGATAGTTCCGTGTTATCTAGTGCACAGCTGGGGATGACCCTGAGATAGTACCGTGTTATCTAGTACGCAGCTGGGGAGATCCTGAGATAGTTCCGTGTTATTTAGTACCCAGTACACAGCTGGGGATGACCCTGAGATAGTATCGTGTTATTTAGTACCTAGTACGCAGCTGGGGATGATCCTGAGATAGTACCGTGTTATTTAGTACCTAGTACGCAGCTGGGGATGATCCTGAGATAGTACTGTGTTATCTAGAAGCCAGTACACAGCTGGGGATGATCCTGAGATACTACCATGTTCTCTAGTACACGGCTGGGGATGATCCTGAGATACTACTGTGTTATCTAGTACACAGCTGGGGATGACCCTGAGATTGTACCGTGTTATCTAGTACACAGCTGGGGATGACCCTGAGATAGTACCGTGATATCCAGTACGCAGCTGGGGAGATCCTGAGATAGTTCCGTGTTATCTAGTACGCAGCTGGGGAGATCCTGAGATAGTTCCGTGTTATTTAGTACCCAGTACACAGCTGGGGATGACCCTGAGATAGTATCGTGTTATTTAGTACCTAGTACGCAGCTGGGGATGATCCTGAGATAGTACCGTGTTATTTAGTACCTAGTACGCAGCTGGGGATGATCCTGAGATAGTACTGTGTTATCTAGTAGCCAGTACACAGCTGGGGATGATCCTGAGATACTACAATGTTCTCTAGTACACGGCTGGGGATGATCCTGAGATACTATTGTGTTATCTAGTACACAGCTGGGGATGACCCTGAGATAGTACCGTGATATCGAGTACGCAGCTGGGGATGATCCTGAGATAGTACTGTGTTATCTAGTACACAGCTGTAGATGACCCTGAGATAGTACCGTGTTATCTAGTACACAGCTGGGGATGATCCTGAGATAGTACCGTGGTATCCAGTATGCAGCTGGAGATGGTCCTGAGATAGTTCCGTGTTATCTAGTACACAGCTGGGGATGACCCTGAGATAGTACTGTGTTATCTAGTACCCAGTACACAGCTGGGGATGACCCTGAGATAGTACCGTGATATCGAGTACGCAGCTGTAGATGATCCTGAGATACTACTGTGTTATCTAGTACACAGCTGTAGATGATCCTGAGATTGTACCGTGTTATCTAGTACACAGCTGGGGAGGAACCTGAGATAGTACCGTGTTATCTAGTACACAGCTGTAGATGATCCTAAGATAGTAGAGTGTTATCTAGTACCTAGTACGCAGCTGGGGATAGTCCTGAGATAGTTCCGTGTTATCTAGTACCTAGTACACAGCTGGGGATTACCCTGAGATAGTACAGTGTTATCTAGTACACAGCTGTAGATGATCCTGAGATAATACCGTGTTATGTAGTGCACAGCTGGTGATGACCCTGAGATTGTACAGTGTTATCTAGTACGCAGCTGGGGAGATCCTGAGATAGTTCCGTGTTATTTAGTACCCAGTACACAGCTGGGGATGACCATGAGATAGTACCGTGTTATTTAGTACCTAGTACGCAGCTGGGGATGATCCTGAGATAGTACCGTGTTATTTAGTACCTAGTACGCAGCTGGGGATGATCCTGAGATAGTACTGTGTTATCTAGTAGCCAGTACACAGCTGGGGATGATCCTGAGATACTACCATGTTCTCTAGTACACGGCTGGGGATGATCCTGAGATACTACTGTGTTATCTAGTACACAGCTGGGGATGACCCTGAGATTGTACCGTGTTATCTAGTACACAGCTGGGGATGACCCTGAGATAGTACCGTGATATCCAGTACGCAGCTGGGGATGGTCCTGAGATAGTTCCGTGTTATCTAGTGCACAGCTGGGGATGACCCTGAGATAGTACCGTGTTATCTAGTACGCAGCTGGGGAGATCCTGAGATAGTTCCGTGTTATTTAGTACCCAGTACACAGCTGGGGATGACCCTGAGATAGTACCGTGTTATTTAGTACCTAGTACGCAGCTGGGGATGATCCTGAGATAGTACTGTGTTATCTAGTAGCCAGTACACAGCTGGGGATGATCCTGAGATACTACCATGTTCTCTAGTACACGGCTGGGGATGATCCTGAGATACTATTGTGTTATCTAGTACACAGCTGGGGATGATCCTGAGATAGTACAGTGTTATCTAGTAACTAATACACAGCTGGGGATGATCCTGAGATAGTACCTTGTTATCCAGTACGCAGCTGGGGATGATCCTGTGATAGTACAGTGTTACCGAGTACGCAGCTGGGGATGATCTTGAGATAGTACCGTGTTATCTAATACCTAGTACACAGCTGGGGATGATCCTGAGATTGTACCGTGTTATCTAGTACCCAGTACACAGCTGGGGATGATCCTGAGATACTACCATGTTCTCTAGTACACGGCTGGGGATGATCCTGAGATTGTACCGTGTTATCTAGTACACAGCTGGGGATGACCCTGAGATAGTACTGTGTTATCTAGTACACATCTGTAGATGACCCTGAGATAGTACCGTGTTATCTAGTACACAGCTGGGGATGAACCTGAGATAGTACAGTGTTATCTAGTACCTAATACACAGCTGGGGATGATCCTGAGATTGTACCGTGTTATCTAGTACCCAGTACACAGCTGGGGATGATCCAGAGATAGTACCGTGTTATCTAGTCTGCAGCTGGGGATGACCCTGAGATAGTACCGTGTTATCTAGTTCACAGCTGGGGATGATCTTGAGATAGTACCGTGTTATTTAGAACCTAGTACGTAGCTGGGGATGATCCTGAGATAGTACTGTGTTATCTAGTAGCCAGTACACAGCTGGGGATGATCCTGAGATACTACCATGTTCTCTAGTACACGGCTGGGGATGATCCTGAGATACTACTGTGTTATCTAGTACACAGCTGGGGATGACCCTGAGATTGTACCGTGTTAATTAGTACACAGCTGGGGATGACCCTGAGATAGTACCGTGATATCCAGTACGCAGCTGGGGATGGTCCTGAGATAGTTCCGTGTTATCTAGTGCACAGCTGGGGATGACCCTGAGATAGTACCGTGTTATCTAGTACGCAGCTGGGGAGATCCTGAGATAGTTCCGTGTTATTTAGTACCCAGTACACAGCTGGGGATGACGCTGAGATAGTATCGTGTTATTTAGTACCTAGTACGCAGCTGGGGATGATCCTGAGATAGTATCGTGTTATTTAGTACCTAGTACGCAGCTGGGGATGATCCTGAGATAGTACCATGTTCTCTAGTACACGGCTGGGGATGATCCTGAGTTACTATTGTGTTATCTAGTACCTAGTACGCAGCTGGGGATGATCCTGAGATAGTACTGTGCTATCTAGTAGCCAGTACACAGCTGGGGATGATCCTGAGATACTACCATGTTCTCTAGTACACGGCTGCGGATGATGTGAGATACTACTGTGTTATCTAGTACACAGCTGGGGATGACCCTGAGATAGTACCGTGTTATCGAGTACGCAGCTGGGGATGATCCTGAGATAGTACTGTGTTATCTAGTACACAGCTGTAGATGACCCTGAGATAGTACCGTGTTATCTAGTACACAGCTGGGGATGATCCTGAGATAGTTCCGTGTTATCTAGTACCTGGTACGCAGCTGGGGATGACCCTGAGATAGTACCGTGTTATTAGTACCTACTACACAGCTGGGGATGATCCTGAGATACTACCATGTTCTCTAGTACACAGCTGGGGATGATCCTGAGATAGTACAGTGTTATCTAGTACATAGTACACAGCTGGGGATGACCCTGACATAGTACCGTGTTATGTAGTACACAGCTTTAGATGATCCTGAGATAGTACCATGTTATCTAGTACACAGCTGGGGATGACCCTGAGATAGTACAGTGTTATCTAGTACCTAATACACAGCTGGGGATGATCCTGAGATAGTACAGTGTTATCGAGTGCCTAGTACGCAGCTGGGGATCATCCTGAGATATTACCGTTTCATTTAGTACCTAGTACGCAGCTGGGGATGATCCTGAGATAGTACTGTGTTATCTAGTAGCCAGTACACAGCTGGGGATGATCCTGAGATACTACCATGTTCTCTAGTACACGGCTGGGGATGATCCTGAGATACTATTGTGTTATCTAGTACACAGCTGGGGATGACCCTGAGATAGTACCGTGTTATCGAGTACGCAGCTGGGGATGATCCTGAGATAGTTCCGTGTTATCTAGTACACAGCTGTAGATGACCCTGAGATAGTACCGTGTTATCTAGTACACAGCTGGGGATGATCCTGAGATAGTACCGTGGTATCCAGTATGCAGCTGGACATGGTCCTGAGATTGTTCCGTGTTATCTAGTACCTAGTACGCAGCTGGGGATGACCCTGAGATAGTACCATGTTATTTAGTACCTACTACACAGTTGGGGATGATCCTGAGATACTACAATGTTCTCTAGTACACAGCTGGGGATGACCCTGAGATAGTACAGTGTTATCTAGTACACAGCTGGGGATGACCCTGAGATAGTACCGTGTTATCTAGTACATAGCTGGGGATGACCCTGAGATAGTACTGTTATCTAGTACGCAGCTGGGGATGATCCTGAGATAGTACAGTGTTATCTAGTACCCAGTACACAGCTGGGGATGATCCTGACATAGTACCGTGTTATCTAGTACACAGCTGTAGATGATCCTGAGATACTACTGTGTTATGTAGTGCACAGCTGGTGATGACCCTGAGATTGTACCGTGTTATCTAGTACGCAGCTGGGGAGATCCTGAGATAGTTCCGTTTTATTTAGTACCCAGTACACAGATGGGGATGACGATGAGATAGTACCGTGTTATTTAGTACCTAGTACGCAGCTGGGGATGATCCTGAGATAGTACCGTGTTATTTAGTACCTAGTACGCAGCTGGGGATGATCCTGAGATAGTACTGTGTTATCTAGTAGCCAGTACACAGCTGGGGATGATCCTGAGATACTACCATGTTCTCTAGTACACGGCTGGGGATGATCCTGAGATACTACTGTGTTATCTAGTACACAGCTGGGGATGACCCTGAGATTGTACCGTGTTAATTAGTACACAGCTGGGGATGACCCTGCGATAGTACCGTGATATCCAGTACGCAGCTGGGGAGATCCTGAGATAGTTCCGTGTTATCTAGTGCACAGCTGGGGATGACCCTGAGATAGTACCGTGTTATCTAGTACGCAGCTGGGGAGATCCTGAGATAGTTCCGTGTTATTTAGTACCCAGTACACAGCTGGGGATGACCCTGAGATAGTACCGTGTTATTTAGTACCTAGTACGCAGCTGGGGATGATCCTGAGATACTACCATGTTCTCTAGTACACGGCTGGGGATGATCCTGAGATACTACTGTGTTATCTAGTACACAGCTGGGGATGACCCTGAGATTGTACCGTGTTATCTAGTACACAGCTGGGGATGACCCTGAGATAGTACCGTGATATCCAGTACGCAGCTGGGGAGATCCTGAGATAGTTCCGTGTTATCTAGTACGCAGCTGGGGAGATCCTGAGATAGTTCCGTGTTATTTAGTACCCAGTACACAGCTGGGGATGACCCTGAGATAGTATCGTGTTATTTAGTACCTAGTACGCAGCTGGGGATGATCCTGAGATAGTACCGTGTTATTTAGTACCTAGTACGCAGCTGGGGATGATCCTGAGATAGTACTGTGTTATCTAGTAGCCAGTACACAGCTGGGGATGATCCTGAGATACTACAATGTTCTCTAGTACACGGCTGGGGATGATCCTGAGATACTATTGTGTTATCTAGTACACAGCTGGGGATGACCCTGAGATAGTACCGTGATATCGAGTACGCAGCTGGGGATGATCCTGAGATAGTACTGTGTTATCTAGTACACAGCTGTAGATGACCCTGAGATAGTACCGTGTTATCTAGTACACAGCTGTGGATGACCCTGAGATTGTACCGTGTTAATTAGTACACAGCTGGGGATGACCCTGAGATAGTACCGTGATATCCAGTACGCAGCTGGGGATGGTCCTGAGATAGTTCCGTGTTATCTAGTGCACAGCTGGGGATGACCCTGAGATAGTACCGTGTTATCTAGTACGCAGCTGGGGAGATCCTGAGATAGTTCCGTGTTATTTAGTACCCAGTACACTGCTGGGGATGACGCTGAGATAGTATCGTGTTATTTAGTACCTAGTACGCAGCTGGGGATGATCCTGAGATAGTATCGTGTTATTTAGTACCTAGTACGCAGCTGGGGATGATTCTGAGATAGTACCATGTTCTCTAGTACACGGCTGGGGATGATCCTGAGTTACTATTGTGTTATCTAGTACCTAGTACGCAGCTGGGGATCATCCTGAGATATTACCGTTTCATTTAGTACCTAGTACGCAGCTGGGGATGATCCTGAGATAGTACTGTGTTATCTAGTAGCCAGTACACAGCTGGGGATGATCCTGAGATACTACCATGTTCTCTAGTACACGGCTGGGGATGATCCTGAGATACTATTGTGTTATCTAGTACACAGCTGGGGATGACCCTGAGATAGTACCGTGTTATCGAGTACGCAGCTGGGGATGATCCTGAGATAGTTCCGTGTTATCTAGTACACAGCTGTAGATGACCCTGAGATAGTACCGTGTTATCTAGTACACAGCTGGGGATGATCCTGAGATAGTACCGTGGTATCCAGTATGCAGCTGGACATGGTCCTGAGATTGTTCCGTGTTATCTAGTACCTAGTACGCAGCTGGGGATGACCCTGAGATAGTACCATGTTATTTAGTACCTACTACACAGCTGGGGATGATCCTGAGATACTACAATGTTCTCTAGTACACAGCTGGGGATGACCCTGAGATAGTACAGTGTTATCTAGTACACAGCTGGGGATGACCCTGAGATAGTACCGTGTTATCTAGTACATAGCTGGGGATGACCCTGAGATAGTACTGTTATCTAGTACGCAGCTGGGGATGATCCTGAGATAGTACAGTGTTATCTAGTACCCAGTACACAGCTGGGGATGATCCTGACATAGTACCGTGTTATCTAGTACACAGCTGTAGATGATCCTGAGATACTACTGTGTTATGTAGTGCACAGCTGGTGATGACCCTGAGATTGTACCGTGTTATCTAGTACGCAGCTGGGGAGAATCCTGAGATAGTTCCGTTTTATTTAGTACCCAGTACACAGCTGGGGATGACGATGAGATAGTACCGTGTTATTTAGTACCTAGTACGCAGCTGGGGATGATCCTGAGATAGTACCGTGTTATTTAGTACCTAGTACGCAGCTGGGGATGATCCTGAGATAGTACTGTGTTATCTAGTAGCCAGTACACAGCTGGGGATGATCCTGAGATACTACCATGTTCTCTAGTACACGGCTGGGGATGATCCTGAGATACTACTGTGTTATCTAGTACACAGCTGGGGATGACCCTGAGATTGTACCGTGTTAATTAGTACACAGCTGGGGATGACCCTGAGATAGTACCGTGATATCCAGTACGCAGCTGGGGAGATCCTGAGATAGTTCCGTGTTATCTAGTGCACAGCTGGGGATGACCCTGAGATAGTACCGTGTTATCTAGTACGCAGCTGGGGAGATCCTGAGATAGTTCCGTGTTATTTAGTACCCAGTACACAGCTGGGGATGACCCTGAGATAGTATCGTGTTATTTAGTACCTAGTACGCAGCTGGGGATGATCCTGAGATAGTACCGTGTTATTTAGTACCTAGTACGCAGCTGGGGATGATCCTGAGATAGTACTGTGTTATCTAGAAGCCAGTACACAGCTGGGGATGATCCTGAGATACTACCATGTTCTCTAGTACACGGCTGGGGATGATCCTGAGATACTACTGTGTTATCTAGTACACAGCTGGGGATGACCCTGAGATTGTACCGTGTTATCTAGTACACAGCTGGGGATGACCCTGAGATAGTACCGTGATATCCAGTACGCAGCTGGGGAGATCCTGAGATAGTTCCGTGTTATCTAGTACGCAGCTGGGGAGATCCTGAGATAGTTCCGTGTTATTTAGTACCCAGTACACAGCTGGGGATGACCCTGAGATAGTACCGTGTTATTTAGTACCTAGTACGCAGCTGGGGATGATCCTGAGATAGTACTGTGTTATCTAGTAGCCAGTACACAGCTGGGGATGATCCTGAGATACTACCATGTTCTCTAGTACACGGCTGGGGATGATCCTGAGATACTACTGTGTTATCTAGTACACAGCTGGGGATGACCCTGAGATTGTACCGTGTTATCTAGTACACAGCTGGGGATGACCCTGAGATAGTACCGTGATATCCAGTACGCAGCTGGGGATGGTCCTGAGATAGTTCCGTGTTATCTAGTGCACAGCTGGGGATGACCCTGAGATAGTACCGTGTTATCTAGTACGCAGCTGGGGAGATCCTGAGATAGTTCCGTGTTATTTAGTACCCAGTACACAGCTGGGGGTGACCCTGAGATAGTACCGTGTTATTTAGTACCTAGTACGCAGCTGGGGATGATCCTGAGATAGTACTGTGTTATCTAGTAGCCAGTACACAGCTGGGGATGATCCTGAGATACTACCATGTTCTCTAGTACACGGCTGGGGATGATCCTGAGATACTATTGTGTTATCTAGTACACAGCTGGGGATGATCCTGAGATAGTACAGTGTTATCTAGTAACTAATACACAGCTGGGGATGATCCTGAGATAGTACCTTGTTATCCAGTACGCAGCTGGGGATGATCCTGTGATAGTACAGTGTTACCGAGTACGCAGCTGGGGATGATCTTGAGATAGTACCGTGTTATCTAATACCTAGTACACAGCTGGGGATGATCCTGAGATTGTACCGTGTTATCTAGTACCCAGTACACAGCTGGGGATGATCCTGAGATACTACCATGTTCTCTAGTACACGGCTGGGGATGATCCTGAGATTGTACCGTGTTATCTAGTACACAGCTGGGGATGACCCTGAGATAGTACTGTGTTATCTAGTACACATCTGTAGATGACCCTGAGATAGTACCGTGTTATCTAGTACACAGCTGGGGATGAACCTGAGATAGTACAGTGTTATCTAGTACCTAATACACAGCTGGGGATGATCCTGAGATTGTACCGTGTTATCTAGTACCCAGTACACAGCTGGGGATGATCCAGAGATAGTACCGTGTTATCTAGTCTGCAGCTGGGGATGACCCTGAGATAGTACCGTGTTATCTAGTTCACAGCTGGGGATGATCTTGAGATAGTACCGTGTTATTTAGAACCTAGTACGTAGCTGGGGATGATCCTGAGATAGTACTGTGTTATCTAGTAGCCAGTACACAGCTGGGGATGATCCTGAGATACTACCATGTTCTCTAGTACACGGCTGGGGATGATCCTGAGATACTACTGTGTTATCTAGTACACAGCTGGGGATGACCCTGAGATTGTACCGTGTTAATTAGTACACAGCTGGGGATGACCCTGAGATAGTACCGTGATATCCAGTACGCAGCTGGGGATGGTCCTGAGATAGTTCCGTGTTATCTAGTGCACAGCTGGGGATGACCCTGAGATAGTACCGTGTTATCTAGTACGCAGCTGGGGAGATCCTGAGATAGTTCCGTGTTATTTAGTACCCAGTACACAGCTGGGGATGACGCTGAGATAGTATCGTGTTATTTAGTACCTAGTACGCAGCTGGGGATGATCCTGAGATAGTATCGTGTTATTTAGTACCTAGTACGCAGCTGGGGATGATCCTGAGATAGTACCATGTTCTCTAGTACACGGCTGGGGATGATCCTGAGTTACTATTGTGTTATCTAGTACCTAGTACGCAGCTGGGGATGATCCTGAGATAGTACTGTGCTATCTAGTAGCCAGTACACAGCTGGGGATGATCCTGAGATACTACCATGTTCTCTAGTACACGGCTGCGGATGATGTGAGATACTACTGTGTTATCTAGTACACAGCTGGGGATGACCCTGAGATAGTACCGTGTTATCGAGTACGCAGCTGGGGATGATCCTGAGATAGTACTGTGTTATCTAGTACACAGCTGTAGATGACCCTGAGATAGTACCGTGTTATCTAGTACACAGCTGGGGATGATCCTGAGATAGTACCGTGGTATCCAGTACGCAGCTGGAGATGGTCCTGAGATAGTTCCGTGTTATCTAGTACCTGGTACGCAGCTGGGGATGACCCTGAGATAGTACCGTGTTATTTAGTACCTACTACACAGCTGGGGATGATCCTGAGATACTACCATGTTCTCTAGTACACAGCTGGGGATGATCCTGAGATAGTACAGTGTTATCTAGTACATAGTACACAGCTGGGGATGACCCTGACATAGTACCGTGTTATGTAGTACACAGCTTTAGATGATCCTGAGATAGTACCATGTTATCTAGTACACAGCTGGGGATGACCCTGAGATAGTACAGTGTTATCTAGTACCTAATACACAGCTGAGGATGATCCTGAGATAGTACAGTGTTATCTAGTGCCTAGTACGCAGCTGGGGATCATCCTGAGATATTACCGTTTCATTTAGTACCTAGTACGCAGCTGGGGATGATCCTGAGATAGTACTGTGTTATCTAGTAGCCAGTACACAGCTGGGGATGATCCTGAGATACTACCATGTTCTCTAGTACACGGCTGGGGATGATCCTGAGATACTATTGTGTTATCTAGTACACAGCTGGGGATGACCCTGAGATAGTACCGTGTTATCGAGTACGCAGCTGGGGATGATCCTGAGATAGTTCCGTGTTATCTAGTACACAGCTGTAGATGACCCTGAGATAGTACCGTGTTATCTAGTACACAGCTGGGGATGATCCTGAGATAGTACCGTGGTATCCAGTATGCAGCTGGACATGGTCCTGAGATTGTTCCGTGTTATCTAGTACCTAGTACGCAGCTGGGGATGACCCTGAGATAGTACCATGTTATTTAGTACCTACTACACAGCTGGGGATGATCCTGAGATACTACAATGTTCTCTAGTACACAGCTGGGGATGACCCTGAGATAGTACAGTGTTATCTAGTACACAGCTGGGGATGACCCTGAGATAGTACCGTGTTATCTAGTACATAGCTGGGGATGACCCTGAGATAGTACTGTTATCTAGTACGCAGCTGGGGATGATCCTGAGATAGTACAGTGTTATCTAGTACCCAGTACACAGCTGGGGATGATCCTGACATAGTACCGTGTTATCTAGTACACAGCTGTAGATGATCCTGAGATACTACTGTGTTATGTAGTGCACAGCTGGTGATGACCCTGAGATTGTACCGTGTTATCTAGTACGCAGCTGGGGAGATCCTGAGATAGTTCCGTTTTATTTAGTACCCAGTACACAGCTGGGGATGACGATGAGATAGTACCGTGTTATTTAGTACCTAGTACGCAGCTGGGGATGATCCTGAGATAGTACCGTGTTATTTAGTACCTAGTACGCAGCTGGGGATGATCCTGAGATAGTACTGTGTTATCTAGTAGCCAGTACACAGCTGGGGATGATCCTGAGATACTACCATGTTCTCTAGTACACGGCTGGGGATGATCCTGAGATACTACTGTGTTATCTAGTACACAGCTGGGGATGACCCTGAGATTGTACCGTGTTAATTAGTACACAGCTGGGGATGACCCTGAGATAGTACCGTGATATCCAGTACGCAGCTGGGGAGATCCTGAGATAGTTCCGTGTTATCTAGTGCACAGCTGGGGATGACCCTGAGATAGTACCGTGTTATCTAGTACGCAGCTGGGGAGATCCTGAGATAGTTCCGTGTTATTTAGTACCCAGTACACAGCTGGGGATGACCCTGAGATAGTATCGTGTTATTTAGTACCTAGTACGCAGCTGGGGATGATCCTGAGATAGTACCGTGTTATTTAGTACCTAGTACGCAGCTGGGGATGATCCTGAGATAGTACTGTGTTATCTAGAAGCCAGTACACAGCTGGGGATGATCCTGAGATACTACCATGTTCTCTAGTACACGGCTGGGGATGATCCTGAGATACTACTGTGTTATCTAGTACACAGCTGGGGATGACCCTGAGATTGTACCGTGTTATCTAGTACACAGCTGGGGATGACCCTGAGATAGTACCGTGATATCCAGTACGCAGCTGGGGAGATCCTGAGATAGTTCCGTGTTATCTAGTACGCAGCTGGGGAGATCCTGAGATAGTTCCGTGTTATTTAGTACCCAGTACACAGCTGGGGATGACCCTGAGATAGTATCGTGTTATTTAGTACCTAGTACGCAGCTGGGGATGATCCTGAGATAGTACCGTGTTATTTAGTACCTAGTACGCAGCTGGGGATGATCCTGAGATAGTACTGTGTTATCTAGTAGCCAGTACACAGCTGGGGATGATCCTGAGATACTACAATGTTCTCTAGTACACGGCTGGGGATGATCCTGAGATACTATTGTGTTATCTAGTACACAGCTGGGGATGACCCTGAGATAGTACCGTGATATCGAGTACGCAGCTGGGGATGATCCTGAGATAGTACTGTGTTATCTAGTACACAGCTGTAGATGACCCTGAGATAGTACCGTGTTATCTAGTACACAGCTGGGGATGATCCTGAGATAGTACCGTGGTATCCAGTATGCAGCTGGAGATGGTCCTGAGATAGTTCCGTGTTATCTAGTACACAGCTGGGGATGACCCTGAGATAGTACTGTGTTATCTAGTACCCAGTACACAGCTGGGGATGATCCTGACATAGTACCGTGTTATCTAGTACACAGCTGTAGATGATCCTGAGATACTACTGTGTTATCTAGTACACAGCTGTAGATGATCCTGAGATTGTACCGTGTTATCTAGTACACAGCTGGGGAGGAACCTGAGATAGTACCGTGTTATCTAGTACACAGCTGTAGATGATCCTAAGATAGTAGAGTGTTATCTAGTACCTAGTACGCAGCTGGGGATAGTCCTGAGATAGTTCCGTGTTATCTAGTACCTAGTACACAGCTGGGGATTACCCTGAGATAGTACAGTGTTATCTAGTACACAGCTGTAGATGATCCTGAGATAATACCGTGTTATGTAGTGCACAGCTGGTGATGACCCTGAGATTGTACAGTGTTATCTAGTACGCAGCTGGGGAGATCCTGAGATAGTTCCGTGTTATTTAGTACCCAGTACACAGCTGGGGATGACCATGAGATAGTACCGTGTTATTTAGTACCTAGTACGCAGCTGGGGATGATCCTGAGATAGTACCGTGTTATTTAGTACCTAGTACGCAGCTGGGGATGATCCTGAGATAGTACTGTGTTATCTAGTAGCCAGTACACAGCTGGGGATGATCCTGAGATACTACCATGTTCTCTAGTACACGGCTGGGGATGATCCTGAGATACTACTGTGTTATCTAGTACACAGCTGGGGATGACCCTGAGATTGTACCGTGTTATCTAGTACACAGCTGGGGATGACCCTGAGATAGTACCGTGATATCCAGTACGCAGCTGGGGATGGTCCTGAGATAGTTCCGTGTTATCTAGTGCACAGCTGGGGATGACCCTGAGATAGTACCGTGTTATCTAGTACGCAGCTGGGGAGATCCTGAGATAGTTCCGTGTTATTTAGTACCCAGTACACAGCTGGGGGTGACCCTGAGATAGTACCGTGTAATTTAGTACCTAGTACGCAGCTGGGGATGATCCTGAGATAGTACTGTGTTATCTAGTAGCCAGTACACAGCTGGGGATGATCCTGAGATACTACCATGTTCTCTAGTACACGGCTGGGGATGATCCTGAGATACTATTGTGTTATCTAGTACACAGCTGGGGATGATCCTGAGATAGTACAGTGTTATCTAGTAACTAATACACAGCTGGGGATGATCCTGAGATAGTAACTTGTTATCCAGGTACGCAGCTGGGGATGATCCTGTGATAGTACAGTGTTACCGAGTACGCAGCTGGGGATGATCTTGAGATAGTACCGTGTTATCTAATACCTAGTACACAGCTGGGGGATGATCCTGAGATTGTACCGTGTTATCTAGTACCCAGTACACAGCTGGGGATGATCCTGAGATACTACCATGTCTCTAGTACACGGCTGGGGGATGATCCTGAGATTGTACCGTGTTATCTAGTACACAGCTGGGGATGACCCTGAGATAGTACTGTGTTATCTAATACACATCTGTAGATGACCCTGAGATAGTACCGTGTTATCTAGTACACAGCTGGGGATGAACCTGAGATAGTACAGTGTTATCTAGTACCTAATACACAGCTGGGGATGATCCTGAGATAGTACTGTGTTATCTAGTAGCCAGTACACAGCTGGGGATGATCCTGAGATACTACCATGTTCTCTAGTACACGGCTGGGGATGATCCTGAGATTGTACCGTGTTATCTAGTACACAGCTGGGGATGACCCTGAGATAGTACCGTGATATCCAGTACGCAGCTGGGGATGGTCCTGAGACAGTTCCGTGTTATCTAGTGCACAGCTGGGGATGACCCTGAGATAGTACCGTGTTATCTAGTACGCAGCTGGGGAGATCCTGAGATAGTTCCGTGTTATTTAGTACCCAGTGCACAGCTGGGGATGACCCTGAGATAGTATCGTGTTATTTAGTACCTAGTACGCAGCGGGGGATGATCCTGAGATAATACCGTGTTATTTAGTACCTAGTACGCAGCTGGGGATGATCCTGAGATAGTATGTGCTATCTAGTAGCCAGTACACAGCTGGGGATGATCCTGAGATACTACCATGTTCTCTAGTACACGGCTGCGGATGATGTGAGATACTACTGTGTTATCTAGTACACAGCTGGGGATGACCCTGAGATAGTACCGTGTTATCGAGTACGCAGCTGGGGATGATCCTGAGATAGTACTGTGTTATCTAGTACACAGCTGTAGATGACCCTGAGATAGTACCGTGTTATCTAGTACACAGCTGGGGATGATCCTGAGATAGTACCGTGGTATCCAGTACGCAGCTGGAGATGGTCCTGAGATAGTACAGTGTTATCTAGTACCTAATACACAGCTGGGGATGATCCTGAGATAGTACAGTGTTATCTAGTGCCTAGTACGCAGCTGGGGATGATCCTGAGATATTACCGTTTCATTTAGTACCTAGTACGCAGCTGGGGATGATCCTGAGATAGTACTGTGTTATCTAGTAGCCAGTACACAGCTGGGGATGATCCTGAGATACTACCATGTTCTCTAGTACACGGCTGGGGATGATCCTGAGATACTATTGTGTTATCTAGTACACAGCTGGGGATGACCCTGAGATAGTACCGTGTTATCGAGTACGCAGCTGGGGATGATCCTGAGATAGTTCCGTGTTATCTAGTACACAGCTGTAGATGACCCTGAGATAGTACCGTGTTATCTAGTACACAGCTGGGGATGATCCTGAGATAGTACCGTGGTATCCAGTATGCAGCTGGACATGGTCCTGAGATTGTTCCGTGTTATCTAGTACCTAGTACGCAGCTGGGGATGACCCTGAGATAGTACCATGTTATTTAGTACCTACTACACAGCTGGGGATGATCCTGAGATACTACAATGTTCTCTAGTACACAGCTGGGGATGACCCTGAGATAGTACAGTGTTATCTAGTACACAGCTGGGGATGACCCTGAGATAGTACCGTGTTATCTAGTACATAGCTGGGGATGACCCTGAGATAGTACTGTTATCTAGTACGCAGCTGGGGATGATCCTGAGATAGTACAGTGTTATCTAGTACCCAGTACACAGCTGGGGATGATCCTGACATAGTACCGTGTTATCTAGTACACAGCTGTAGATGATCCTGAGATACTACTGTGTTATGTAGTGCACAGCTGGTGATGACCCTGAGATTGTACCGTGTTATCTAGTACGCAGCTGGGGAGATCCTGAGATAGTTCCGTGTTATTTAGTACCCAGTACACAGCTGGGGATGACGATGAGATAGTACCGTGTTATTTAGTACCTAGTACGCAGCTGGGGATGATCCTGAGATAGTACCGTGTTATTTAGTACCTAGTACGCAGCTGGGGATGATCCTGAGATAGTACTGTGTTATCTAGTAGCCAGTACACAGCTGGGGATGATCCTGAGATAGTACCGTGTTATCGAGTACGCAGCTGGGGATGATCCTGAGATAGTACTGTGTTATCTAGTACACAGCTGTAGATGATCCTGAGATACTACTGTGTTATCTAGTACACAGCTGTAGATGATCCTGAGATTGTACCGTGTTATCTAGTACACAGCTGGGGAGGAACCTGAGATAGTACCGTGTTATCTAGTACACAGCTGTAGATGATCCTAAGATAGTAGAGTGTTATCTAGTACCTAGTACGCAGCTGGGGATAGTCCTGAGATAGTTCCGTGTTATCTAGTACCTAGTACACAGCTGGGGATTACCCTGAGATAGTACAGTGTTATCTAGTACACAGCTGTAGATGATCCTGAGATAATACCGTGTTATGTAGTGCACAGCTGGTGATGACCCTGAGATTGTACAGTGTTATCTAGTACGCAGCTGGGGAGATCCTGAGATAGTTCCGTGTTATTTAGTACCCAGTACACAGCTGGGGATGACCATGAGATAGTACCGTGTTATTTAGTACCTAGTACGCAGCTGGGGATGATCCTGAGATAGTACCGTGTTATTTAGTACCTAGTACGCAGCTGGGGATGATCCTGAGATAGTACTGTGTTATCTAGTAGCCAGTACACAGCTGGGGATGATCCTGAGATACTACCATGTTCTCTAGTACACGGCTGGGGATGATCCTGAGATACTACTGTGTTATCTAGTACACAGCTGGGGATGACCCTGAGATTGTACCGTGTTATCTAGTACACAGCTGGGGATGACCCTGAGATAGTACCGTGATATCCAGTACGCAGCTGGGGATGGTCCTGAGATAGTTCCGTGTTATCTAGTGCACAGCTGGGGATGACCCTGAGATAGTACCGTGTTATCTAGTACGCAGCTGGGGAGATCCTGAGATAGTTCCGTGTTATTTAGTACCCAGTACACAGCTGGGGGTGACCCTGAGATAGTACCGTGTTATTTAGTACCTAGTACGCAGCTGGGGATGATCCTGAGATAGTACTGTGTTATCTAGTAGCCAGTACACAGCTGGGGATGATCCTGAGATACTACCATGTTCTCTAGTACACGGCTGGGGATGATCCTGAGATACTATTGTGTTATCTAGTACACAGCTGGGGATGATCCTGAGATAGTACAGTGTTATCTAGTAACTAATACACAGCTGGGGATGATCCTGAGATAGTACCTTGTTATCCAGTACGCAGCTGGGGATGATCCTGTGATAGTACAGTGTTACCGAGTACGCAGCTGGGGATGATCTTGAGATAGTACCGTGTTATCTAATACCTAGTACACAGCTGGGGATGATCCTGAGATTGTACCGTGTTATCTAGTACCCAGTACACAGCTGGGGATGATCCTGAGATACTACCATGTTCTCTAGTACACGGCTGGGGATGATCCTGAGATTGTACCGTGTTATCTAGTACACAGCTGGGGATGACCCTGAGATAGTACTGTGTTATCTAGTACACATCTGTAGATGACCCTGAGATAGTACCGTGTTATCTAGTACACAGCTGGGGATGAACCTGAGATAGTACAGTGTTATCTAGTACCTAATACACAGCTGGGGATGATCCTGAGATTGTACCGTGTTATCTAGTACCCAGTACACAGCTGGGGATGATCCAGAGATAGTACCGTGTTATCTAGTCTGCAGCTGGGGATGACCCTGAGATAGTACCGTGTTATCTAGTTCACAGCTGGGGATGATCTTGAGATAGTACCGTGTTATTTAGAACCTAGTACGTAGCTGGGGATGATCCTGAGATAGTACTGTGTTATCTAGTAGCCAGTACACAGCTGGGGATGATCCTGAGATACTACCATGTTCTCTAGTACACGGCTGGGGATGATCCTGAGATACTACTGTGTTATCTAGTACACAGCTGGGGATGACCCTGAGATAGTACCGTGATATCCAGTACGCAGCTGGGGATGGTCCTGAGATAGTTCCGTGTTATCTAGTGCACAGCTGGGGATGACCCTGAGATAGTACCGTGTTATCTAGTACGCAGCTGGGGAGATCCTGAGATAGTTCCGTGTTATTTAGTACCCAGTACACAGCTGGGGATGACGCTGAGATAGTATCGTGTTATTTAGTACCTAGTACGCAGCTGGGGATGATCCTGAGATAGTATCGTGTTATTTAGTACCTAGTACGCAGCTGGGGATGATCCTGAGATAGTACCATGTTCTCTAGTACACGGCTGGGGATGATCCTGAGTTACTATTGTGTTATCTAGTACCTAGTACGCAGCTGGGGATGATCCTGAGATAGTACTGTGCTATCTAGTAGCCAGTACACAGCTGGGGATGATCCTGAGATACTACCATGTTCTCTAGTACACGGCTGCGGATGATGTGAGATACTACTGTGTTATCTAGTACACAGCTGGGGATGACCCTGAGATAGTACCGTGTTATCGAGTACGCAGCTGGGGATGATCCTGAGATAGTACTGTGTTATCTAGTACACAGCTGTAGATGACCCTGAGATAGTACCGTGTTATCTAGTACACAGCTGGGGATGATCCTGAGATAGTACCGTGGTATCCAGTACGCAGCTGGAGATGGTCCTGAGATAGTTCCGTGTTATCTAGTACCTGGTACGCAGCTGGGGATGACCCTGAGATAGTACCGTGTTATTTAGTACCTACTACACAGCTGGGGATGATCCTGAGATACTACCATGTTCTCTAGTACACAGCTGGGGATGATCCTGAGATAGTACAGTGTTATCTAGTACATAGTACACAGCTGGGGATGACCCTGACATAGTACCGTGTTATGTAGTACACAGCTTTAGATGATCCTGAGATAGTACCATGTTATCTAGTACACAGCTGGGGATGACCCTGAGATAGTACAGTGTTATCTAGTACCTAATACACAGCTGGGGATGATCCTGAGATAGTACAGTGTTATCGAGTGCCTAGTACGCAGCTGGGGATCATCCTGAGATATTACCGTTTCATTTAGTACCTAGTACGCAGCTGGGGATGATCCTGAGATAGTACTGTGTTATCTAGTAGCCAGTACACAGCTGGGGATGATCCTGAGATACTACCATGTTCTCTAGTACACGGCTGGGGATGATCCTGAGATACTATTGTGTTATCTAGTACACAGCTGGGGATGACCCTGAGATAGTACCGTGTTATCGAGTACGCAGCTGGGGATGATCCTGAGATAGTTCCGTGTTATCTAGTACACAGCTGTAGATGACCCTGAGATAGTACCGTGTTATCTAGTACACAGCTGGGGATGATCCTGAGATAGTACCGTGGTATCCAGTATGCAGCTGGACATGGTCCTGAGATTGTTCCGTGTTATCTAGTACCTAGTACGCAGCTGGGGATGACCCTGAGATAGTACCATGTTATTTAGTACCTACTACACAGTTGGGGATGATCCTGAGATACTACAATGTTCTCTAGTACACAGCTGGGGATGACCCTGAGATAGTACAGTGTTATCTAGTACACAGCTGGGGATGACCCTGAGATAGTACAGTGTTATCTAGTACGCAGCTGGGGATGATCCTGAGATAGTACTGTGTTATCTAGAAGCCAGTACACAGCTGGGGATGATCCTGAGATACTACCATGTTCTCTAGTACACGGCTGGGGATGATCCTGAGATACTACTGTGTTATCTAGTACACAGCTGGGGATGACCCTGAGATTGTACCGTGTTATCTAGTACACAGCTGGGGATGACCCTGAGATAGTACCGTGATATCCAGTACGCAGCTGGGGAGATCCTGAGATAGTTCCGTGTTATCTAGTACGCAGCTGGGGAGATCCTGAGATAGTTCCGTGTTATTTAGTACCCAGTACACAGCTGGGGATGACCCTGAGATAGTATCGTGTTATTTAGTACCTAGTACGCAGCTGGGGATGATCCTGAGATAGTACCGTGTTATTTAGTACCTAGTACGCAGCTGGGGATGATCCTGAGATAGTACTGTGTTATCTAGTAGCCAGTACACAGCTGGGGATGATCCTGAGATACTACAATGTTCTCTAGTACACGGCTGGGGATGATCCTGAGATACTATTGTGTTATCTAGTACACAGCTGGGGATGACCCTGAGATAGTACCGTGATATCGAGTACGCAGCTGGGGATGATCCTGAGATAGTACTGTGTTATCTAGTACACAGCTGTAGATGACCCTGAGATAGTACCGTGTTATCTAGTACACAGCTGGGGATGATCCTGAGATAGTACCGTGGTATCCAGTATGCAGCTGGAGATGGTCCTGAGATAGTTCCGTGTTATCTAGTACACAGCTGGGGATGACCCTGAGATAGTACTGTGTTATCTAGTACCCAGTACACAGCTGGGGATGATCCTGACATAGTACCGTGTTATCTAGTACACAGCTGTAGATGATCCTGAGATACTACTGTGTTATCTAGTACACAGCTGTAGATGATCCTGAGATTGTACCGTGTTATCTAGTACACAGCTGGGGAGGAACCTGAGATAGTACCGTGTTATCTAGTACACAGCTGTAGATGATCCTAAGATAGTAGAGTGTTATCTAGTACCTAGTACGCAGCTGGGGATAGTCCTGAGATAGTTCCGTGTTATCTAGTACCTAGTACACAGCTGGGGATTACCCTGAGATAGTACAGTGTTATCTAGTACACAGCTGTAGATGATCCTGAGATAATACCGTGTTATGTAGTGCACAGCTGGTGATGACCCTGAGATTGTACAGTGTTATCTAGTACGCAGCTGGGGAGATCCTGAGATAGTTCCGTGTTATTTAGTACCCAGTACACAGCTGGGGATGACCATGAGATAGTACCGTGTTATTTAGTACCTAGTACGCAGCTGGGGATGATCCTGAGATAGTACCGTGTTATTTAGTACCTAGTACGCAGCTGGGGATGATCCTGAGATAGTACTGTGTTATCTAGTAGCCAGTACACAGCTGGGGATGATCCTGAGATACTACCATGTTCTCTAGTACACGGCTGGGGATGATCCTGAGATACTACTGTGTTATCTAGTACACAGCTGGGGATGACCCTGAGATTGTACCGTGTTATCTAGTACACAGCTGGGGATGACCCTGAGATAGTACCGTGATATCCAGTACGCAGCTGGGGATGGTCCTGAGATAGTTCCGTGTTATTTAGTACCCAGTACACAGCTGGGGGTGACCCTGAGATAGTACCGTGTAATTTAGTACCTAGTACGCAGCTGGGGATGATCCTGAGATAGTACTGTGTTATCTAGTAGCCAGTACACAGCTGGGGATGATCCTGAGATACTACCATGTTCTCTAGTACACGGCTGGGGATGATCCTGAGATACTATTGTGTTATCTAGTACACAGCTGGGGATGATCCTGAGATAGTACAGTGTTATCTAGTAACTAATACACAGCTGGGGATGATCCTGAGATAGTAACTTGTTATCCAGTACGCAGCTGGGGATGATCCTGTGATAGTACAGTGTTACCGAGTACGCAGCTGGGGATGATCTTGAGATAGTACCGTGTTATCTAATACCTAGTACACAGCTGGGGATGATCCTGAGATTGTACCGTGTTATCTAGTACCCAGTACACAGCTGGGGATGATCCTGAGATACTACCATGTTCTCTAGTACACGGCTGGGGATGATCCTGAGATTGTACCGTGTTATCTAGTACACAGCTGGGGATGACCCTGAGATAGTACTGTGTTATCTAATACACATCTGTAGATGACCCTGAGATAGTACCGTGTTATCTAGTACACAGCTGGGGATGAACCTGAGATAGTACAGTGTTATCTAGTACCTAATACACAGCTGGGGATGATCCTGAGATTGTACCGTGTTATCTAGTACCCAGTACACAGCTGGGGATGATCCAGAGATAGTACCGTGTTATCTAGTCTGCAGCTGGGGATGACCCTGAGATAGTACCGTGTTATCTAGTTCACAGCTGGGGATGATCTTGAGATAGTACCGTGTTATTTAGAACCTAGTACGTAGCTGGGGATGATCCTGAGATAGTACTGTGTTATCTAGTAGCCAGTACACAGCTGGGGATGATCCTGAGATACTACCATGTTCTCTAGTACACGGCTGGGGATGATCCTGAGATTGTACCGTGTTATCTAGTACACAGCTGGGGATGACCCTGAGATAGTACCGTGATATCCAGTACGCAGCTGGGGATGGTCCTGAGACAGTTCCGTGTTATCTAGTGCACAGCTGGGGATGACCCTGAGATAGTACCGTGTTATCTAGTACGCAGCTGGGGAGATCCTGAGATAGTTCCGTGTTATTTAGTACCCAGTGCACAGCTGGGGATGACCCTGAGATAGTATCGTGTTATTTAGTACCTAGTACGCAGCGGGGGATGATCCTGAGATAATACCGTGTTATTTAGTACCTAGTACGCAGCTGGGGATGATCCTGAGATAGTATGTGCTATCTAGTAGCCAGTACACAGCTGGGGATGATCCTGAGATACTACCATGTTCTCTAGTACACGGCTGCGGATGATGTGAGATACTACTGTGTTATCTAGTACACAGCTGGGGATGACCCTGAGATAGTACCGTGTTATCGAGTACGCAGCTGGGGATGATCCTGAGATAGTACTGTGTTATCTAGTACACAGCTGTAGATGACCCTGAGATAGTACCGTGTTATCTAGTACACAGCTGGGGATGATCCTGAGATAGTACCGTGGTATCCAGTACGCAGCTGGAGATGGTCCTGAGATAGTACAGTGTTATCTAGTACCTAATACACAGCTGGGGATGATCCTGAGATAGTACAGTGTTATCTAGTGCCTAGTACGCAGCTGGGGATGATCCTGAGATATTACCGTTTCATTTAGTACCTAGTACGCAGCTGGGGATGATCCTGAGATAGTACTGTGTTATCTAGTAGCCAGTACACAGCTGGGGATGATCCTGAGATACTACCATGTTCTCTAGTACACGGCTGGGGATGATCCTGAGATACTATTGTGTTATCTAGTACACAGCTGGGGATGACCCTGAGATAGTACCGTGTTATCGAGTACGCAGCTGGGGATGATCCTGAGATAGTTCCGTGTTATCTAGTACACAGCTGTAGATGACCCTGAGATAGTACCGTGTTATCTAGTACACAGCTGGGGATGATCCTGAGATAGTACCGTGGTATCCAGTATGCAGCTGGACATGGTCCTGAGATTGTTCCGTGTTATCTAGTACCTAGTACGCAGCTGGGGATGACCCTGAGATAGTACCATGTTATTTAGTACCTACTACACAGCTGGGGATGATCCTGAGATACTACAATGTTCTCTAGTACACAGCTGGGGATGACCCTGAGATAGTACAGTGTTATCTAGTACACAGCTGGGGATGACCCTGAGATAGTACCGTGTTATCTAGTACATAGCTGGGGATGACCCTGAGATAGTACTGTTATCTAGTACGCAGCTGGGGATGATCCTGAGATAGTACAGTGTTATCTAGTACCCAGTACACAGCTGGGGATGATCCTGACATAGTACCGTGTTATCTAGTACACAGCTGTAGATGATCCTGAGATACTACTGTGTTATGTAGTGCACAGCTGGTGATGACCCTGAGATTGTACCGTGTTATCTAGTACGCAGCTGGGGAGATCCTGAGATAGTTCCGTGTTATTTAGTACCCAGTACACAGCTGGGGATGACGATGAGATAGTACCGTGTTATTTAGTACCTAGTACGCAGCTGGGGATGATCCTGAGATAGTACCGTGTTATTTAGTACCTAGTACGCAGCTGGGGATGATCCTGAGATAGTACTGTGTTATCTAGTAGCCAGTACACAGCTGGGGATGATCCTGAGATAGTACCGTGTTATCGAGTACGCAGCTGGGGATGATCCTGAGATAGTACTGTGTTATCTAGTACACAGCTGTAGATGATCCTGAGATACTACTGTGTTATCTAGTACACAGCTGTAGATGATCCTGAGATTGTACCGTGTTATCTAGTACACAGCTGGGGAGGAACCTGAGATAGTACCGTGTTATCTAGTACACAGCTGTAGATGATCCTAAGATAGTAGAGTGTTATCTAGTACCTAGTACGCAGCTGGGGATAGTCCTGAGATAGTTCCGTGTTATCTAGTACCTAGTACACAGCTGGGGATTACCCTGAGATAGTACAGTGTTATCTAGTACACAGCTGTAGATGATCCTGAGATAATACCGTGTTATGTAGTGCACAGCTGGTGATGACCCTGAGATTGTACAGTGTTATCTAGTACGCAGCTGGGGAGATCCTGAGATAGTTCCGTGTTATTTAGTACCCAGTACACAGCTGGGGATGACCATGAGATAGTACCGTGTTATTTAGTACCTAGTACGCAGCTGGGGATGATCCTGAGATAGTACCGTGTTATTTAGTACCTAGTACGCAGCTGGGGATGATCCTGAGATAGTACTGTGTTATCTAGTAGCCAGTACACAGCTGGGGATGATCCTGAGATACTACCATGTTCTCTAGTACACGGCTGGGGATGATCCTGAGATACTACTGTGTTATCTAGTACACAGCTGGGGATGACCCTGAGATTGTACCGTGTTATCTAGTACACAGCTGGGGATGACCCTGAGATAGTACCGTGATATCCAGTACGCAGCTGGGGATGGTCCTGAGATAGTTCCGTGTTATCTAGTGCACAGCTGGGGATGACCCTGAGATAGTACCGTGTTATCTAGTACGCAGCTGGGGAGATCCTGAGATAGTTCCGTGTTATTTAGTACCCAGTACACAGCTGGGGGTGACCCTGAGATAGTACCGTGTTATTTAGTACCTAGTACGCAGCTGGGGATGATCCTGAGATAGTACTGTGTTATCTAGTAGCCAGTACACAGCTGGGGATGATCCTGAGATACTACCATGTTCTCTAGTACACGGCTGGGGATGATCCTGAGATACTATTGTGTTATCTAGTACACAGCTGGGGATGATCCTGAGATAGTACAGTGTTATCTAGTAACTAATACACAGCTGGGGATGATCCTGAGATAGTACCTTGTTATCCAGTACGCAGCTGGGGATGATCCTGTGATAGTACAGTGTTACCGAGTACGCAGCTGGGGATGATCTTGAGATAGTACTGTGTTATCTAGTACACATCTGTAGATGACCCTGAGATAGTACCGTGTTATCTAGTACACAGCTGGGGATGAACCTGAGATAGTACAGTGTTATCTAGTACCCAGTACACAGCTGGGGATGATCCTGAGATACTACCATGTTCTCTAGTACACGGCTGGGGATGATCCTGAGATTGTACCGTGTTATCTAGTACACAGCTGGGGATGACCCTGAGATAGTACTGTGTTATCTAGTACACATCTGTAGATGACCCTGAGATAGTACCGTGTTATCTAGTACACAGCTGGGGATGAACCTGAGATAGTACAGTGTTATCTAGTACCTAATACACAGCTGGGGATGATCCTGAGATTGTACCGTGTTATCTAGTACCCAGTACACAGCTGGGGATGATCCAGAGATAGTACCGTGTTATCTAGTCTGCAGCTGGGGATGACCCTGAGATAGTACCGTGTTATCTAGTTCACAGCTGGGGATGATCTTGAGATAGTACCGTGTTATTTAGAACCTAGTACGTAGCTGGGGATGATCCTGAGATAGTACTGTGTTATCTAGTAGCCAGTACACAGCTGGGGATGATCCTGAGATACTACCATGTTCTCTAGTACACGGCTGGGGATGATCCTGAGATACTACTGTGTTATCTAGTACACAGCTGGGGATGACCCTGAGATAGTACCGTGATATCCAGTACGCAGCTGGGGATGGTCCTGAGATAGTTCCGTGTTATCTAGTGCACAGCTGGGGATGACCCTGAGATAGTACCGTGTTATCTAGTACGCAGCTGGGGAGATCCTGAGATAGTTCCGTGTTATTTAGTACCCAGTACACAGCTGGGGATGACGCTGAGATAGTATCGTGTTATTTAGTACCTAGTACGCAGCTGGGGATGATCCTGAGATAGTATCGTGTTATTTAGTACCTAGTACGCAGCTGGGGATGATCCTGAGATAGTACCATGTTCTCTAGTACACGGCTGGGGATGATCCTGAGTTACTATTGTGTTATCTAGTACCTAGTACGCAGCTGGGGATGATCCTGAGATAGTACTGTGCTATCTAGTAGCCAGTACACAGCTGGGGATGATCCTGAGATACTACCATGTTCTCTAGTACACGGCTGCGGATGATGTGAGATACTACTGTGTTATCTAGTACACAGCTGGGGATGACCCTGAGATAGTACCGTGTTATCGAGTACGCAGCTGGGGATGATCCTGAGATAGTACTGTGTTATCTAGTACACAGCTGTAGATGACCCTGAGATAGTACCGTGTTATCTAGTACACAGCTGGGGATGATCCTGAGATAGTACCGTGGTATCCACTACGCAGCTGGAGATGGTCCTGAGATAGTTCCGTGTTATCTAGTACCTGGTACGCAGCTGGGGATGACCCTGAGATAGTACCGTGTTATTTAGTACCTACTACACAGCTGGGGATGATCCTGAGATACTACCATGTTCTCTAGTACACAGCTGGGGATGATCCTGAGATAGTACAGTGTTATCTAGTACATAGTACACAGCTGGGGATGACCCTGACATAGTACCGTGTTATGTAGTACACAGCTTTAGATGATCCTGAGATAGTACCATGTTATCTAGTACACAGCTGGGGATGACCCTGAGATAGTACAGTGTTATCTAGTACCTAATACACAGCTGGGGATGATCCTGTGATAGTACAGTGTTATCGAGTGCCTAGTACGCAGCTGGGGATCATCCTGAGATATTACCGTTTCATTTAGTACCTAGTACGCAGCTGGGGATGATCCTGAGATAGTACTGTGTTATCTAGTAGCCAGTACACAGCTGGGGATGATCCTGAGATACTACCATGTTCTCTAGTACACGGCTGGGGATGATCCTGAGATACTATTGTGTTATCTAGTACACAGCTGGGGATGACCCTGAGATAGTACCGTGTTATCGAGTACGCAGCTGGGGATGATCCTGAGATAGTTCCGTGTTATCTAGTACACAGCTGTAGATGACCCTGAGATAGTACCGTGTTATCTAGTACACAGCTGGGGATGATCCTGAGATAGTACCGTGGTATCCAGTATGCAGCTGGACATGGTCCTGAGATTGTTCCGTGTTATCTAGTACCTAGTACGCAGCTGGGGATGACCCTGAGATAGTACCATGTTATTTAGTACCTACTACACAGTTGGGGATGATCCTGAGATACTACAATGTTCTCTAGTTACCAGCTGGGGATGACCCTGAGATAGTACAGTGTTATCTAGTACACAGCTGGGGATGACCCTGAGATAGTACCGTGTTATCTAGTACATAGCTGGGGATGACCCTGAGATAGTACTGTTATCTAGTACGCAGCTGGGGATGATCCTGAGATAGTACAGTGTTATCTAGTACCCAGTACACAGCTGGGGATGATCCTGACATAGTACCGTGTTATCTAGTACACAGCTGTAGATGATCCTGAGATACTACTGTGTTATGTAGTGCACAGCTGGTGATGACCCTGAGATTGTACCGTGTTATCTAGTACGCAGCTGGGGAGATCCTGAGATAGTTCCGTTTTATTTAGTACCCAGTACACAGCTGGGGATGACGATGAGATAGTACCGTGTTATTTAGTACCTAGTACGCAGCTGGGGATGATCCTGAGATAGTACCGTGTTATTTAGTACCTAGTACGCAGCTGGGGATGATCCTGAGATAGTACTGTGTTATCTAGTAGCCAGTACACAGCTGGGGATGATCCTGAGATACTACCATGTTCTCTAGTACACGGCTGGGGATGATCCTGAGATACTACTGTGTTATCTAGTACACAGCTGGGGATGACCCTGAGATTGTACCGTGTTAATTAGTACACAGCTGGGGATGACCCTGCGATAGTACCGTGATATCCAGTACGCAGCTGGGGAGATCCTGAGATAGTTCCGTGTTATCTAGTGCACAGCTGGGGATGACCCTGAGATAGTACCGTGTTATCTAGTACGCAGCTGGGGAGATCCTGAGATAGTTCCGTGTTATTTAGTACCCAGTACACAGCTGGGGATGACCCTGAGATAGTACCGTGTTATTTAGTACCTAGTACGCAGCTGGGGATGATCCTGAGATAGTAGTGTGTTATCTAGAAGCCAGTACACAGCTGGGGATGATCCTGAGATACTACCATGTTCTCTAGTACACGGCTGGGGATGATCCTGAGATACTACTGTGTTATCTAGTACACAGCTGGGGATGACCCTGAGATTGTACCGTGTTATCTAGTACACAGCTGGGGATGACCCTGAGATAGTACCGTGATATCCAGTACGCAGCTGGGGAGATCCTGAGATAGTTCCGTGTTATCTAGTACGCAGCTGGGGAGATCCTGAGATAGTTCCGTGTTATTTAGTACCCAGTACACAGCTGGGGATGACCCTGAGATAGTATCGTGTTATTTAGTACCTAGTACGCAGCTGGGGATGATCCTGAGATAGTACCGTGTTATTTAGTACCTAGTACGCAGCTGGGGATGATCCTGAGATAGTACTGTGTTATCTAGTAGCCAGTACATAGCTGGGGATGATCCTGAGATACTACAATGTTCTCTAGTACACGGCTGGGGATGATCCTGAGATACTATTGTGTTATCTAGTACACAGCTGGGGATGACCCTGAGATAGTACCGTGATATCGAGTACGCAGCTGGGGATGATCCTGAGATAGTACTGTGTTATCTAGTACACAGCTGTAGATGACCCTGAGATAGTACCGTGTTATCTAGTACACAGCTGGGGATGATCCTGAGATAGTACCGTGGTATCCAGTATGCAGCTGGAGATGGTCCTGAGATAGTTCCGTGTTATCTAGTACACAGCTGGGGATGACCCTGAGATAGTACTGTGTTATCTAGTACCCAGTACACAGCTGGGGATGATCCTGACATAGTACCGTGTTATCTAGTACACAGCTGTAGATGATCCTGAGATACTACTGTGTTATCTAGTACACAGCTGTAGATGATCCTGAGATTGTACCGTGTTATCTAGTACACAGCTGGGGAGGAACCTGAGATAGTACCGTGTTATCTAGTACACAGCTGTAGATGATCCTAAGATAGTAGAGTGTTATCTAGTACCTAGTACGCAGCTGGGGATAGTCCTGAGATAGTTCCGTGTTATCTAGTACCTAGTACACAGCTGGGGATTACCCTGAGATAGTACAGTGTTATCTAGTACACAGCTGTAGATGATCCTGAGATAATACCGTGTTATGTAGTGCACAGCTGGTGATGACCCTGAGATTGTACAGTGTTATCTAGTACGCAGCTGGGGAGATCCTGAGATAGTTCCGTGTTATTTAGTACCCAGTACACAGCTGGGGATGACCATGAGATAGTACCGTGTTATTTAGTACCTAGTACGCAGCTGGGGATGATCCTGAGATAGTACCGTGTTATTTAGTACCTAGTACGCAGCTGGGGATGATCCTGAGATAGTACTGTGTTATCTAGTAGCCAGTACACAGCTGGGGATGATCCTGAGATACTACCATGTTCTCTAGTACACAGCTGGGGATGACCCTGAGATTGTACCGTGTTATCTAGTACACAGCTGGGGATGACCCTGAGATAGTACCGTGATATCCAGTACGCAGCTGGGGATGGTCCTGAGATAGTTCCGTGTTATCTAGTGCACAGCTGGGGATGACCCTGAGATAGTACCGTGTTATCTAGTACGCAGCTGGGGAGATCCTGAGATAGTTCCGTGTTATTTAGTACCCAGTACACAGCTGGGGGTGACCCTGAGATAGTACCGTGTAATTTAGTACCTAGTACGCAGCTGGGGATGATCCTGAGATAGTACTGTGTTATCTAGTAGCCAGTACACAGCTGGGGATGATCCTGAGATACTACCATGTTCTCTAGTACACGGCTGGGGATGATCCTGAGATACTATTGTGTTATCTAGTACACAGCTGGGGATGATCCTGAGATAGTACAGTGTTATCTAGTAACTAATACACAGCTGGGGATGATCCTGAGATAGTACCTTGTTATCCAGTACGCAGCTGGGGATGATCCTGTGATAGTACAGTGTTACCGAGTACGCAGCTGGGGATGATCTTGAGATAGTACCGTGTTATCTAATACCTAGTACACAGCTGGGGATGATCCTGAGATTGTACCGTGTTATCTAGTACCCAGTACACAGCTGGGGATGATCCTGAGATACTACCATGTTCTCTAGTACACGGCTGGGGATGATCCTGAGATTGTACCGTGTTATCTAGTACACAGCTGGGGATGACCCTGAGATAGTACTGTGTTATCTAATACACATCTGTAGATGACCCTGAGATAGTACCGTGTTATCTAGTATACAGCTGGGGATGAACCTGAGATAGTACAGTGTTATCTAGTACCTAATACACAGCTGGGGATGATCCTGAGATTGTACCGTGTTATCTAGTACCCAGTACACAGCTGGGGATGATCCAGAGATAGTACCGTGTTATCTAGTCTGCAGCTGGGGATGACCCTGAGATAGTACCGTGTTATCTAGTTCACAGCTGGGGATGATCTTGAGATAGTACCGTGTTATTTAGAACCTAGTACGTAGCTGGGGATGATCCTGAGATAGTACTGTGTTATCTAGTAGCCAGTACACAGCTGGGGATGATCCTGAGATACTACCATGTTCTCTAGTACACGGCTGGGGATGATCCTGAGATTGTACCGTGTTATCTAGTACACAGCTGGGGATGACCCTGAGATAGTACCGTGATATCCAGTACGCAGCTGGGGATGGTCCTGAGACAGTTCCGTGTTATCTAGTGCACAGCTGGGGATGACCCTGAGATAGTACCGTGTTATCTAGTACGCAGCTGGGGAGATCCTGAGATAGTTCCGTGTTATTTAGTACCCAGTGCACAGCTGGGGATGACCCTGAGATAGTATCGTGTTATTTAGTACCTAGTACGCAGCGGGGGATGATCCTGAGATAATACCGTGTTATTTAGTACCTAGTACGCAGCTGGGGATGATCCTGAGATAGTATGTGCTATCTAGTAGCCAGTACACAGCTGGGGATGATCCTGAGATACTACCATGTTCTCTAGTACACGGCTGCGGATGATGTGAGATACTACTGTGTTATCTAGTACACAGCTGGGGATGACCCTGAGATAGTACCGTGTTATCGAGTACGCAGCTGGGGATGATCCTGAGATAGTACTGTGTTATCTAGTACACAGCTGTAGATGACCCTGAGATAGTACCGTGTTATCTAGTACACAGCTGGGGATGATCCTGAGATAGTACCGTGGTATCCAGTACGCAGCTGGAGATGGTCCTGAGATAGTACAGTGTTATCTAGTACCTAATACACAGCTGGGGATGATCCTGAGATAGTACAGTGTTATCTAGTGCCTAGTACGCAGCTGGGGATGATCCTGAGATATTACCGTTTCATTTAGTACCTAGTACGCAGCTGGGGATGATCCTGAGATAGTACTGTGTTATCTAGTAGCCAGTACACAGCTGGGGATGATCCTGAGATACTACCATGTTCTCTAGTACACGGCTGGGGATGATCCTGAGATACTACTGTGTTATCTAGTACACAGCTGGGGATGATCCTGAGATAGTACCGTGTTATTTAGTACCTAGTACGCAGCTGGGGATGATCCTGAGATAGTACTGTGTTATCTAGTAGCCAGTACACAGCTGGGGATGATCCTGAGATACTACCATGTTCTCTAGTACACGGCTGGGGATGATCCTGAGATACTACTGTGTTATCTAGTACACAGCTGGGGATGACCCTGAGATTATACCGTGTTATCTAGTACACAGCTGGGGATGACCCTGAGATAGTACCGTGATATCCAGTACGCAGCTGGGGATGGTCCTGAGATAGTTCCGTGTTATCTAGTGCACAGCTGGGGATGACCCTGAGATAGTACCGTGTTATCTAGTACGCAGCTGGGGAGATCCTGAGATAGTTCCGTGTTATTTAGTACCCAGTACACAGCTGGGGGTGACCCTGAGATAGTACCGTGTTATTTAGTACCTAGTACGCAGCTGGGGATGATCCTGAGATAGTACTGTGTTATCCAGTAGCCAGTACACAGCTGGGGATGATCCTGAGATACAACCATGTTCTCTAGTACACGGCTGGGGATGATCCTGAGATACTATTGTGTTATCTAGTACACAGCTGGGGATGATCCTGAGATAGTACAGTGTTATCTAGTAACTAATACACAGCTGGGGATGATCCTGAGATAGTACCTTGTTATCCAGTACGCAGCTGGGGATGATCCTGTGATAGTACAGTGTTACCGAGTACGCAGCTGGGGATGATCTTGAGATAGTACCGTGTTATCTAATACCTAGTACACAGCTGGGGATGATCCTGAGATTGTACCGTGTTATCTAGTACCCAGTACACAGCTGGGGATGATCCTGAGATACTACCATGTTCTCTAGTACACGGCTGGGGATGATCCTGAGATTGTACCGTGTTATCTAGTACACAGCTGGGGATGACCCTGAGATAGTACTGTGTTATCTAATACACATCTGTAGATGACCCTGAGATAGTACCGTGTTATCTAGTACACAGCTGGGGATGAACCTGAGATAGTACAGTGTTATCTAGTACCTAATACACAGCTGGGGATGATCCTGAGATTGTACCGTGTTATCTAGTACCCAGTACACAGCTGGGGATGATCCAGAGATAGTACCGTGTTATCTAGTCTGCAGCTGGGGATGACCCTGAGATAGTACCGTGTTATCTAGTTCACAGCTGGGGATGATCTTGAGATAGTACCGTGTTATTTAGAACCTAGTACGTAGCTGGGGATGATCCTGAGATAGTACTGTGTTATCTAGTAGCCAGTACACAGCTGGGGATGATCCTGAGATACTACCATGTTCTCTAGTACACGGCTGGGGATGATCCTGAGATACTACTGTGTTATCTAGTACACAGCTGGGGATGACCCTGAGATTGTACCGTGTTAATTAGTACACAGCTGGGGATGACCCTGAGATAGTACCGTGATATCCAGTACGCAGCTGGGGATGGTCCTGAGATAGTTCCGTGTTATCTAGTGCACAGCTGGGGATGACCCTGAGATAGTACCGTGTTATCTATTACGCAGCTGGGGAGATCCTGAGATAGTTCCGTGTTATTTAGTACCCAGTACACAGCTGGGGATGACGCTGAGATAGTATCGTGTTATTTAGTACCTAGTACGCAGCTGGGGATGATCCTGAGATAGTATCGTGTTATTTAGTACCTAGTACGCAGCTGGGGATGATCCTGAGATAGTACCATGTTCTCTAGTACACGGCTGGGGATGATCCTGAGTTACTATTGTGTTATCTAGTACCTAGTACGCAGCTGGGGATGATCCTGAGATAGTACTGTGCTATCTAGTAGCCAGTACACAGCTGGGGATGATCCTGAGATACTACCATGTTCTCTAGTACACGGCTGCGGATGATGTGAGATACTACTGTGTTATCTAGTACACAGCTGGGGATGACCCTGAGATAGTACCGTGTTATCGAGTACGCAGCTGGGGATGATCCTGAGATATTACTGTGTTATCTAGTACACAGCTGTAGATGACCCTGAGATAGTACCGTGTTATCTAGTACACAGCTGGGGATGATCCTGAGATAGTACCGTGGTATCCAGTACGCAGCTGGAGATGGTCCTGAGATAGTTCCGTGTTATCTAGTACCTGGTACGCAGCTGGGGATGACCCTGAGATAGTACCGTGTTATTTAGTACCTACTACACAGCTGGGGATGATCCTGAGATACTACCATGTTCTCTAGTACACAGCTGGGGATGATCCTGAGATAGTACAGTGTTATCTAGTACATAGTACACAGCTGGGGATGACCCTGACATAGTACCGTGTTATGTAGTACACAGCTTCTTTAGATGATCCTGAGATAGTACCATGTTATCTAGTACACAGCTGGGGATGACCCTGAGATAGTACAGTGTTATCTAGTACCTAATACACAGCTGGGGATGATCCTGAGATAGTACAGTGTTATCTAGTGCCTAGTACGCAGCTGGGGATCATCCTGAGATATTACCGTTTCATTTAGTACCTAGTACGCAGCTGGGGATGATCCTGAGATAGTACTGTGTTATCTAGTAGCCAGTACACAGCTGGGGATGATCCTGAGATACTACCATGTTCTCTAGTACACGGCTGGGGATGATCCTGAGATACTATTGTGTTATCTAGTACACAGCTGGGGATGACCCTGAGATAGTACCGTGTTATCGAGTACGCAGCTGGGGATGATCCTGAGATAGTTCCGTGTTATCTAGTACACAGCTGTAGATGACCCTGAGATAGTACCGTGTTATCTAGTACACAGCTGGGGATGATCCTGAGATAGTACCGTGGTATCCAGTATGCAGCTGGACATGGTCCTGAGATTGTTCCGTGTTATCTAGTACCTAGTACGCAGCTGGGGATGACCCTGAGATAGTACCATGTTATTTAGTACCTACTACACAGCTGGGGATGATCCTGAGATACTACAATGTTCTCTAGTACACAGCTGGGGATGACCCTGAGATAGTACAGTGTTATCTAGTACACAGCTGGGGATGACCCTGAGATAGTACCGTGTTATCTAGTACATAGCTGGGGATGACCCTGAGATAGTACTGTTATCTAGTACGCAGCTGGGGATGATCCTGAGATAGTACAGTGTTATCTAGTACCCAGTACACAGCTGGGGATGATCCTGACATAGTACCGTGTTATCTAGTACACAGCTGTAGATGATCCTGAGATACTACTGTGTTATGTAGTGCACAGCTGGTGATGACCCTGAGATTGTACCGTGTTATCTAGTACGCAGCTGGGGAGATCCTGAGATAGTTCCGTTTTATTTAGTACCCAGTACACAGCTGGGGATGACGATGAGATAGTACCGTGTTATTTAGTACCTAGTACGCAGCTGGGGATGATCCTGAGATAGTACCGTGTTATTTAGTACCTAGTACGCAGCTGGGGATGATCCTGAGATAGTACTGTGTTATCTAGTAGCCAGTACACAGCTGGGGATGATCCTGAGATACTACCATGTTCTCTAGTACACGGCTGGGGATGATCCTGAGATACTACTGTGTTATCTAGTACACAGCTGGGGATGACCCTGAGATTGTACCGTGTTAATTAGTACACAGCTGGGGATAACCCTGAGATAGTACCGTGATATCCAGTACGCAGCTGGGGAGATCCTGAGATAGTTCCGTGTTATCTAGTGCACAGCTGGGGATGACCCTGAGATAGTACCGTGTTATCTAGTACGCAGCTGGGGAGATCCTGAGATAGTTCCGTGTTATTTAGTACCCAGTACACAGCTGGGGATGACCCTGAGATAGTATCGTGTTATTTAGTACCTAGTACGCAGCTGGGGATGATCCTGAGATAGTACCGTGTTATTTAGTACCTAGTACGCAGCTGGGGATGATCCTGAGATAGTACTGTGTTATCTAGAAGCCAGTACACAGCTGGGGATGATCCTGAGATACTACCATGTTCTCTAGTACACGGCTGGGGATGATCCTGAGATACTACTGTGTTATCTAGTACACAGCTGGGGATGACCCTGAGATTGTACCGTGTTATCTAGTACACAGCTGGGGATGACCCTGAGATAGTACCGTGATATCCAGTACGCAGCTGGGGAGATCCTGAGATAGTTCCGTGTTATCTAGTACGCAGCTGGGGAGATCCTGAGATAGTTCCGTGTTATTTAGTACCCAGTACACAGCTGGGGATGACCCTGAGATAGTATCGTGTTATTTAGTACCTAGTACGCAGCTGGGGATGATCCTGAGATAGTACCGTGTTATTTAGTACCTAGTACGCAGCTGGGGATGATCCTGAGATAGTACTGTGTTATCTAGTAGCCAGTACACAGCTGGGGATGATCCTGAGATACTACAATGTTCTCTAGTACACGGCTGGGGATGATCCTGAGATACTATTGTGTTATCTAGTACACAGCTGGGGATGACCCTGAGATAGTACCGTGATATCGAGTACGCAGCTGGGGATGATCCTGAGATAGTACTGTGTTATCTAGTACACAGCTGTAGATGACCCTGAGATAGTACCGTGTTATCTAGTACACAGCTGGGGATGATCCTGAGATAGTACCGTGGTATCCAGTATGCAGCTGGAGATGGTCCTGAGATAGTTCCGTGTTATCTAGTACACAGCTGGGGATGACCCTGAGATAGTACTGTGTTATCTAGTACCCAGTACACAGCTGGGGATGATCCTGACATAGTACCGTGTTATCTAGTACACAGCTGTAGATGATCCTGAGATACTACTGTGTTATCTAGTACACAGCTGTAGATGATCCTGAGATTGTACCGTGTTATCTAGTACACAGCTGGGGAGGAACCTGAGATAGTACCGTGTTATCTAGTACACAGCTGTAGATGATCCTAAGATAGTAGAGTGTTATCTAGTACCTAGTACGCAGCTGGGGATAGTCCTGAGATAGTTCCGTGTTATCTAGTACCTAGTACACAGCTGGGGATTACCCTGAGATAGTACAGTGTTATCTAGTACACAGCTGTAGATGATCCTGAGATAATACCGTGTTATGTAGTGCACAGCTGGTGATGACCCTGAGATTGTACAGTGTTATCTAGTACGCAGCTGGGGAGATCCTGAGATAGTTCCGTGTTATTTAGTACCCAGTACACAGCTGGGGATGACCATGAGATAGTACCGTGTTATTTAGTACCTAGTACGCAGCTGGGGATGATCCTGAGATAGTACCGTGTTATTTAGTACCTAGTACGCAGCTGGGGATGATCCTGAGATAGTACTGTGTTATCTAGTAGCCAGTACACAGCTGGGGATGATCCTGAGATACTACCATGTTCTCTAGTACACGGCTGGGGATGATCCTGAGATACTACTGTGTTATCTAGTACACAGCTGGGGATGACCCTGAGATTGTACCGTGTTATCTAGTACACAGCTGGGGATGACCCTGAGATAGTACCGTGATATCCAGTACGCAGCTGGGGATGGTCCTGAGATAGTTCCGTGTTATCTAGTGCACAGCTGGGGATGACCCTGAGATAGTACCGTGTTATCTAGTACGCAGCTGGGGAGATCCTGAGATAGTTCCGTGTTATTTAGTACCCAGTACACAGCTGGGGGTGACCCTGAGATAGTACCGTGTAATTTAGTACCTAGTACGCAGCTGGGGATGATCCTGAGATAGTACTGTGTTATCTAGTAGCCAGTACACAGCTGGGGATGATCCTGAGATACTACCATGTTCTCTAGTACACGGCTGGGGATGATCCTGAGATACTATTGTGTTATCTAGTACACAGCTGGGGATGATCCTGAGATAGTACAGTGTTATCTAGTAACTAATACACAGCTGGGGATGATCCTGAGATAGTACCTTGTTATCCAGTACGCAGCTGGGGATGATCCTGTGATAGTACAGTGTTACCGAGTACGCAGCTGGGGATGATCTTGAGATAGTACCGTGTTATCTAATACCTAGTACACAGCTGGGGATGATCCTGAGATTGTACCGTGTTATCTAGTACCCAGTACACAGCTGGGGATGATCCTGAGATACTACCATGTTCTCTAGTACACGGCTGGGGATGATCCTGAGATTGTACCGTGTTATCTAGTACACAGCTGGGGATGACCCTGAGATAGTACTGTGTTATCTAGTACACATCTGTAGATGACCCTGAGATAGTACCGTGTTATCTAGTACACAGCTGGGGATGAACCTGAGATAGTACAGTGTTATCTAG
>NW_026708362.1:0-22500 GCF_902713425.1 Acipenser ruthenus
GTCTCTGCGCTGGTGCTCCCTGTCTCTGCGCTGGTGCTCCCTGTCTCTGTGCTGGTGCTCCCTGTCTCTGTGCTGGTGCTCCCTGTCTCTGTACTGGTCTGTGCTGGTGCTCCCTGTCTCTGTGCTGGTGCTCCCTGTCTCTGTGCTGGTGCTCCCTGTCTCTGTACTGGTCTGTGCTGGTGCTCCCTGTCTCTGCGCTGGTGCTCCCTGTCTCTGCGCTGGTGCTCCCTGTCTCTGTACTGGTCTGTGCTGGTGCTCCCTGTCTCTGCGCTGGTGCTCCCTGTCTCTGCGCTGGTGCTCCCTGTCTCTGTACTGGTGCTCCTGTCTCTGTACTGGTCCTCCCTGTCTCTGCGCTGGTCCTCCCTGTCTCTGCGCTGGTGCTCCCTGTCTCTGTGCTGGTGCTCCCTGTCTCTGCGCTGGTGCTCCCTGTCTCTGCGCTGGTGCTCCCTGTCTCTGCGCTGGTGCTCCCTGTCTCTGTGCTGGTGCTCCCTGTCTCTGTGCTGGTGCTCCCTGTCTCTGTGCTGGTGCTCCCTGTCTCTGCGCTGGTGCTCCCTGTCTCTGTGCTGGTCCTCCCTGTCTCTGTGCTGGTGCTCCCTGTCTCTGTGCTGGTCCTCCCTGTCTCTGCGCTGGTGCTCCCTGTCTCTGTGCTGGTGCTCCCTGTCTCTGCGCTGGTGCTCCCTGTCTCTGTGCTGGTCCTCCCTGTCTCTGCGCTGGTGCTCCCTGTCACTGCGCTGGTGCTCCCTGTCTCTGTGCTGGTGCTCCCTGTCTCTGTACTGGTCTGTGCTGGTGCTCCCTGTCTCTGCGCTGGTCCTCCCTGTCTCTGCGCTGGTCCTCCCTGTCTCTGCGCTGGTCCTCCCTGTCACTGCGCTGGTGCTCCCTGTCTCTGCGCTGGTCCTCCCTGTCTCTGCGCTGGTGCTCCCTGTCTCTGCGCTGGTCCTCCCTGTCTCTGCGCTGGTCCTCCCTGTCTCTGCGCTGGTGCTCCCTGTCTCTGCGCTGGTGCTCCCTGTCTCTGCGCTGGTCCTCCCTGTCTCTGTGCTGGTGCTCCCTGTCTCTGCGCTGGTGCTCCCTGTCTCTGCGCTGGTGCTCCCTGTCTCTGCGCTGGTGCTCCCTGTCTCTGTGCTGGTGCTCCCTGTCTCTGTACTGGTCTGTACTGGTCCTCCCTGTCTCTGTACTGGTGCTCCCTGTCTCTGTGCTGGTGCTCCCTGTCTCTGCGCTGGTCCTCCCTGTCTCTGCACTGGTGCTCCCTGTCTCTGTACTGGTCCTCCCTGTCTCTGTGCTGGTGCTCCCTGTCTCTGTACTGGTCTGCGCTGGTGCTCCCTGTCTCTGTGCTGGTGCTCCCTGTCTCTGTACTGGTCTGCGCTGGTGCTCCCTGTCTCTGTGCTGGTGCTCCCTGTCTCTGTACTGGTCTGCGCTGGTCCTCACTGGTTTTCTCCCCAGGTGATGGTGGTGGGGCCCCACGGATGTGGGGAAGTCCACTCTGTGCCGGCTCCTGCTGAACTACGCGGTGCGTGTGGGCCGGCGCCCCACGCTGGTGGAGCTGGACGTGGGGCAGGGCAGCATCTCCCTGCCCGGCACTGTGGGGGCGCTGTGCATAGAGAGGCCCGCCGACGTGGAGGAGGGGTACAGCGTGCAGGCGCCCCTCGTTTACCACTTCGGATCAACCAGCCCTGGAACCAACATCAAACTGTACAACAAGGTGAGGGGAGGGGAGGATAGGAGAGGAGAGGACAGGACAGGAGGGGAGGGGAGGATAGGAGAGGAGAGGAGGGGAGGGGAGGGGAGGGGGGGAGAGGATAGGATAGGATAGGATAGGAGAGTAGGGGAGGAGGAGAGGGGAGGAGAGGAGAGGAAGGGAGGAGGGGAGGGGAGGAGAGGAGGATGGCAGGGGGGAGAGGAGGGGAGGGAGGAGAGGAGAGGAGGGGAGGGGAGAGGAGACGAGAGAAGGGGAGGGGAGGGGAGGGGGGGAGAGGGGAGAGAGAATCAAACCAACATCAAACTGTACAACAAGGGGAGGGGGAGAGAATCTATCAGTCTCTCTCTCTGTATTGATCTCTCTCTCCCCTCTCTGTCTGTATTGATCTCTCCCTCTCTCTGTATTGATCAGTGTCTCTCCCTCTCTCCCTCTCTCTCTGTATTGATCAGTGTCTCTCCCTCTCTCCCCCTCTCTCTGTATTGATCAGTGTCTCTCCCTCTCTCCCCCTCTCTCTGTATTGATCAGTGTCTCTCCCTCTGTATTGATCAGTGTCTCTCCCTCTCTCTGTATTGATCAGTGTCTCTCCCTCTGTATTGATCAGTGTCTCTCCCTCTCTCTGTATTGATCAGAGTCTCTCCCTCTCTCTGTATTGATCAGTGTCTCTCCCTCTCTCTGTATTGATCAGTGTCTCCCCCTCTCTCTGTATTGGTCAGTGTCTCCCCCTCTCTCCCCCTCTCTCTGTATTGATCAGTGTCTCTCCCTCTCTCTGTATTGATCAGTATCTCCCCCTCTCTCTGTATTGATCAGTGTCTCTCCCTCTCTCCCCCCCTCTCCCTCTCTCCGTGTAGATCACGTCCCGTCTGGCGGCCGTGTTTAACCAGCGCTGCGAGGTGAACCGGCGCGCCTGCTCCAGCGGCTGTGTGATCAACCCCTGCGGCTGGGTGAAGGGCTCGGGGGTACCAGGCGCTCGTCCACGCAGCCTCCGCCTTCGAGGTGGACGCGGTCATCGTGCTGGACCAGGAGAGGCTCTACAACGAGCTGCAGAGAGACCTGCCCTACTTCGTCAAGACGGTGCTGCTGCCCAAATCAGGGGGAGGTGAGAGGGGGAGGGGGAGGGGGTCTACAGCGAGCTGCAGAGAGACCTGCCCTAGAGGGAGAGGGAGAGGGAGAGGGAGAGGGAGAGGGAGAGGAGAGGGAGGAGAGATGGGAGAGTGAGAGGAGGAGGGGAGAGAGCAGAGGGAGGAGAGGAGGAGAGGGGGAGGGAGGAGAGATGGGGGTGTGAGAGGAGGAGAGGAGGAGAGGGGAGGGTTTCTACGAGTGGAGATGGGAGAGACATGGAAGAAAAGAGAGAAGAAACAGGAAAAGGGGAGAAGACGAACACGGGGCTTCAACACACACCCTTTAACCAAATTCCCCCTCTCTGCCCTCCCCCTCTCCCCCATGCCCCCCTCCCCCCCTTTTCCCCCCCTCCCCACTCCCCTCTCCCCCCTCTCCCCTCCCTCCCCTCCCTCCCCACTCCCCACTCTCCTCCCTCCCCACTCCCCACTCTCCTCCCTCCCCTCTCCTTCCTCCCCTCTCCTTCCTCCCTCTCCCCTCTCCCACTCTCCCCTCTCCCACTCTCCCCCTCTCCCACTCTCCCCTCTCCACTCTCCCACTCTCCCTCCTCCCCTCTCCCCTCTCCCCTCTCCCCTCTCCCCTCCCCTCTCCCCTCTCCTCTCCCTCCCCCTCCCCACCCCTCCCCACTCTCCCCTCCCCCCCCCTCCCCACTCTCCCCTCCCTCCCCCTCCCCCCTCCCCCTCCCCTCCTCTCCCCTCCCCTCCCCTCCCCACCCCACTCCCCCCCTCCCCTCCCCACTCTCCCTCCCCTCCCCCCTCCCTCCCCCCCTCCCCCCTCTCCTCCCCCTCTCCCTCCCTCCCTCCCCCTCTCCCCTCTCCCTCTCCCTCCCTCCCTCCCCCCTCTCCCTCACTCTCCCCACTCTCCCCCCCTCCCCCCCCCCCACTCCCCCCCCCTCCCCTCCTCTCCCCTCCCCTCCCCTCCCCTCCTCTCCCCTCCTCTCCCCTCCCCTCCCCTCCTCTCCCCTCCCCTCCCCTCCCCTCCTCTCCCCTCCCCTCCTCTCCCCCTCAGTGGTGGAGCGCTCGAAGGATTACCGGCGCGAGTCCCGGGATGAGAAGGTGCGTGAATACTTCTACGGGTTCCGGGGGGGTTTCTACCCCCACGCCTTCGACGTGCGCTTCTCCGACGTGCGCATCTACAAGATCGGGGCCCCCACCATCCCCGACTCCTGCCTGCCGCTCGGCATGTCCCAGGAGGACAACCAGCTCAAGCTGGTGCCCGTGACCCCCGGCCGCGACCTCGTGCACCACCTCCTGAGCGTCAGCACGGCCGAGGGGGGCGCGGGGGACCCCGTGATCGAGAGCAGCGTGGCGGGCTTCGTCGTGGTGGACCGCCGTGGACCCGGAGAGGCAGGTCCTCACCGTGCTGTCCCCCGCGCCCAGGCCGCTGCCCAAGAACATCCTGCTCATCATGGACATTCGCTTCATGGACCTCAAGTAGAGACGGGACGGGGAAACCGCAGCCATGTTGGATCTGGTGTGGTGGGGGAGTGTGTGGGAGAGGATAGGGAGGGTTGAGCCAAGATGGCTGCCACTGGGACTCAGTTTCACAGCGTTCCTCTGCTTTTTAGTCAAGGTTAAGTGAAAATGGTCAGGTGTCGCATCAGAGAGAATGGGGAGAAACTGCAGCCATTTTGGATCTAGTAGGGAGTGGTGAGTGTGGGAGAGGATAGGGAGGTTTGAGCCAAGATGGCTGCCACTGGGACCCAGTTTTACAGCATTTTTAGTTTAGTGAAAGGGGCAGGTTTCTACCATGTTGGATCTGGTGTGGTGGGGGAGTGTGTGGGAGAGGAGAGGGAGGTTTGAGCCAAGATGGCTGCCACTGGGACCCAGTTTCACAGCGTTTTTGGTTTAGTGAAAGGGGCAGGTTTCTGCCATTTTGGATCTGGTGTGGTGGGGGAGTGTGTGGGAAAGGAGAGGGAGGTTTGAGCCAAGATGGCTGCCACTGGGACCCAGCTTCACAGCGTTTTTAGTTTAGTGAAAGTCAAGTTTGAAAGGGGCAGGTTTCTACCATGTTGGATCTGGTGTGGCGGGGGAGTGTGTGGGAAAGGAGAGGGAGGTTTGAGCCAAGATGGCTGCCACTGGGACCCAGTTTCACAGCGTTTTTGGTTTAGTTAAAGTCAAGTTTGAAAGGGGCAGGTTTCTGCCATTTTGGATCTGGTGTGGTGGGGCAGTGTGTGGGAAAGGATAGGGAGGTTTGAGCCAAGATGGCTGCCACTGGGACCCAGTTTCACAGCGTTTTTGGTTTAGTTAAAGGGGCAGGTTTCTGCCATTTTGGATCTGGTGTGGTGGGGGAGTGTGTGGGAAAGAAGAGGGAGGTTTGAGCCAAGATGGCTGCCACTGGGACCCAGCTTCACAGCGTTTTTAGTTTAGTTAAAGTCAAGTTTGAAAGGGGCAGGTTTCTGCCATTTTGGATCTGGTGTGGCGGGGGAGTGTGTGGGAAAGGATAGGGAGGTTTGAGCCAAGATGGCTGCCACTGGGATCCAGCTTCACAGCGTTTTTGGTTTAGTGAAAGGGGCAGGTTTCTGCCATTTTGGATCTGGTGTGGCGGGGGAGTGTGTGGGAAAGGATAGGGAGGGTTGAGCCTAGATGGCTGCCACTGGGACCCAGTTTCACAGCGTTTTTAGTTTAGTGAAAGTCAAGTTTGAAAGGGGCAGGTTTCTGCCATTTTGGATCTGGTGTGGTGGGGGAGTGTGTGGGAAAGGAGAGGGAGGGTTGAGCCAAGATGGCTGCCACTGGGACTCAGTTTCACAGCGTTTTTAGTTTAGTGAAAGTCAAGTTTGAAAGGGGCAGGTTTCTGCCATTTTGGATCTGGTGTGGTGGGGGAGTGTGTGGGAAAGGAGAGGGAGGGTTGAGCCAAGATGGCTGCCACTGGGACTCAGTTTCACAGCGTTCCTCTGCTTTTTAGTCAAGGTTAAGTGAAAATGGTCAGGTGTCGCATCAGAGAGAGAATGGGGAGAAACTGCAGCCATTTTGGATCTAGTAGGGAGTGGTGAGTGTGGGAGAGGATAGGGAGGTTTGAGCCAAGATGGCTGCCACTGGGACCCAGTTTCACAGCTCGGTAGTCAGTATCGGCAGGAGACCGACGCCCCTCTGTGGGTTTCGTGTGAAGTGGATATGGGGTGAGGGGTGAGAAATACTGTTAATGAGAAAAGGCGTTGTCACTGAATAACGCAACACTGTCTGGTTTTACGTTTTGTAAAAAAAAAAAAAAAAAAAAGTCATGTTTTATTTCTTTTTTTTTTAAATAAATAAATAAGTTTTAATATTTTGGTGGTATTCAGTTTTTGTGTGTGTGTGTGTGTGTCAAACTCTCACACACGTTCAAAATGCACACACGTACAAACAAACTCCAAACACAGACTCACAGACAGACAGACAGACAGACACACACACACGTAATAAACACGTTCAAACACACTCGGGGCAGACAGACAGACACACACACCTCTAAATCCACGACCGGGGTTGCCAGATTTCTGACAGAAAAATAGCGACCTCATTCTTCAAAAGAAGCCCAAACAAGCCCAAAACAAGCGCAACCCGTGTTAGAGTATCGGCGATTATGCAAATTCAAACGCGAGCCAAAAAAACAAGCCAAATCCCGTTTATTATAAACTCTGAGCACGAGGCAGGCGAACACTCCAGAGTCTTCAAAATTCAAAAAAGAGAGCTCGAGCTAGCAACGGTCAAAACGGTAGAAGGGTTTTGGTTGGAGAGAGAGAGAGAGAGAGATAATAAACCGCCTGTCTTCTAAAAAATAAAACGTTACAATAATATTACTTCAGAGTCTATATTATTATTATTATTATTATGTAGCAGACGCTTTTATCGAAAAAAAATTAAACAAAATATATAAAACTGCATAAATTACCGGCAATAATAATAAAAAAAAATCAAAACAAACATAAATAAATACACAGTTGATACAAAATCAATATAAAAATAAACACAAATATATATTAGAAGGTTTGAGGCTGTAATTATCAATCAAATGTGTCTACCTGCTGTACGAATAATTCCTACCCCAATTAATAACACCACCATGAAACAGGATATCAGAGGTTTGGCTGTTTGTAAATTGCTGTGCAGTATTGAAATGAACGTTTGTCTGTAATGTCAGGACTGCCCAGTCCCTGACCACCTTCCGGCGCCTCCTCAAGACTCACCTCTTCAAACAGCATCTAAAGAAACTCCTCTGTTTGTATCCTGGGACACTATCACCCTTCATGTAAATGTGCTTTATTTTGCTCTTATCTGCCCCCTATTTTACTGCATTTAATCCTGTACTTCAGAGTACTGTAATCTGCCAAGTGTTTAACCTGTAGTACTTTGTATTTAATCACATCCTGATGTAACTATCACTATTTAATCATATCCTGATGTAACTATCACTATTTAATCATATCCTGATGTAACTATCACTATTATCTGCTGTATTATTGAATTGTGGTTTGTCACACTTGAACAAAAGTTATTGTATTTCTTGCTCTTATTGTATTACTTGTACTGTAACACTTGAAATGTATTTGCTTACGATTGTAAGTCGCCCTGGATAAGGGCGTCTGCTAAGAAATAAATAATAATAATAATAATAATTTATCTTGCTCTTAATTGTATTAATACTTGTACTGTGATTCTTGAAATGTATTTTTGTTTACGACTGTAAATCGCCCTGGGTAAGGGCGTCTGCTAAGAAATAAATAATAATAATAATAATAATAATAATAATAATAATAATAATAATAATTAAATATCCTAATCTGGCACCTCTTAAGAAACGTTACCTGGTATAAATTTGATAAAAACTACAAACCCCAGTACAGCTCAGCTGCACGTCACTATCAACGTCGTACGGAATCTCTGAAGGGACAAATCAACATTCCTACCAGACCAGCAACCGAATTACAGCGCGATCCCTTTCTCGAAATACCAATGCTGGCACTGTATCCCCCAACAATATTGCAGACATGAAAACAGTTCAATTTTTTATTTTAATTATACCGTCAAATCTAATTACATTATCAACCCGCGACTCTTTAATATTTCCCGCGGCTGTGTTTTCGAAGTAGCCCAATTCCCGCGGGAAAACCGCGGACCTGTCAACACAGTTGTTGTTCCACAGATAATAATAATAATAATAATAATAATAATAATAATAATAGGGCTTTTAAAATCGGACAAGCCTTCGTTTTTAATGAAGAACGTACCAATGATTTATAAAACGGCTCCTCTTTAATTAACGCGGTAATGAAAACAAAATTAAGTATTTTCTGCTGGAAAATTACAATGTTTCTGCAGCGGGACTGTGTTTACATGAATAAAGAGGCTTAATTCTACTGTTAAATGAAAAAAAAAATCAGATTTGCGATTTAAAAGCTCATTTAGAAGAAAAAATGTCAATAAAATCACTTTTACTACCAATGCTTTTCTAAGTTGTGAGAATGGTTAACGGTTATCAGTTGACATTTTAAAAGTAGTCCCTTTGGAGCGATAGTATTCGGGTTGGGCTGTTTTTTTAAATATCTGTCAGTGTATACTTTAAACTTTAAAAAATAAAAAATAAATTAAAACTTAAATCTATGCAATAGTTAAAAAAAAAAATGTGGTCAGCATCGAGTGGGCGGGAGTATCGTCACCTGTAGTCGAACCCGTTTGGTCACCCCCCCAGTCAATCAACCCGACCCGGCGTCTCGATTGGTCCCTCACCGCGACCGTAGCCCACTCCGTCCAATGGGAGAACCGGATCGTTATGGGGGGGGCGGGGCCCCGTGCGTTCGGTGTCTCGAATTTTTTTTTTTTCGCTTTTCTCCTGCGCGAGAACGGAGCCGTTTTAGAATTTTGAGAAATATTTGAAAATTTGGAATCTCGCTGACGTAACGGATCCCTAACAACGAACAAGCCAGGGCGGCTCATACAGAGCTTTTGAAAAGGTGTTTTTTTTTTAAATAAAATATATATATTTTTATTAAATATTGTGGAGGAAACAGAAGAAGGCGGACGGGTTGTACGGGGAAAGGTACAACCGGGTTATACACGCCACACAGGGAATTAAAAACCAGACGCAGAACCGTTTCCGTAGCCGACGGAGCAAGATGTGCTTATCCGATATCGTCTGACGAGGACACTTTTCTGCTTATTTTACTATTATTATTTTATATACATTTTTCAACCCAAGCTTTCCAAAATGTTGGGGAAAGCCGCCGTCTGCTGCTCCAGTCCAAGCTGCTCGCCTCTGCTGCTTCAAATATAACTAAAAAAAGCCCGGACGAGACTCAGGTGCGGCGAAGGAGGCCGGGACCGGGGCTGTGCAGTTTGGTTACGCCGGGTTTCGAAGCGAGCGAGTCGTGGGAGCGTGCTCAGGAAAAGTCGGGGATCCGCTGCGGGGCCCTCGAAGCTGCCAAAAAAATACACTGACCGAAAAAAACCAACAAACGGTGGAAACGAAGCGGATTTTCTTCAAAACTTACAGAGACGAGAAAGCCGCTGGAGTTTTCTGTGCTGCCTAAACCAATGAAACGCAAGGGGACGTAATTATTTGGGGGAAATAATTGCATTTGACGAGATTTCTGATCCAGATAAGCGTTTGTTTTGAAATTATTATTATTATTATTATTATTTAAAGCATAATCAAATCGAAAGTTATTCACGAAATTAAGTTTTAAAAACATTCCAAAGATTTTATACTTTTTGTCTGCGGCTTGGAGTAAGAGGGACTGTCTTTTAATTTAATTAAAGTGATCTATCTTTTAGTGCTAGTTATCTCTCTGCGTGTATGTGTGTGTGGCATTTATAGTTGATAAAAACGTTTACAAGATAAAACGATCCTTAAAAAATAAAATATAAACAGACAAGCAGAGAAAAGCACAAGATTCTCTCACTGTGCTTCAGAATTAAGAGATTCACGAAGTTCAGACGTGTCGGAAATTCATGCTTTTAAAAAGTAAAAACGAATCAATATTCACAAAAACACACACAGCGCAACATAATTGATTTGTATTGATTAAGTTGAGAGAGAAGTTTGTGTATACTTGGATAAATTAATTAATCAAGCAACTGTTCCCACCAGAACTGAAATTTAGTTCTATATATTAAAACAAATCCCACCCAGGTTAATATTGATCAATGCTTCTGGTTGGATAATTGCACGCAGTTTTTAAATTGGTGTCGTCCAGAAGAAACGAGTCGATTTGAATTTGTAGATGTGTTTTTTTTTTTAAATGCTCATCGCGATTTTTCGATTGCATCGGGAGTTATTGCAACACGGCGTGTGGAAATCGCAAGGCTTTGGGGAATGAAAAATCATTTTTAAAAGAAATCCAGCTAGCCATGCATTAATAACAGGTTACACTAGAACCGTGCGTCATTTTCCGAGTTTGCTTCGAGTGAAAAAAACTAGCGATCTCTCTCCCATTAACAATACAAGAGCTAGCAAGTTTTGCAAAATAGTTTTGAGGTACCGTGGAGACCGGACGCGGTGACTCAGTGTAGTCTTTACCCTGCAGGCTGATGTGAAACAAGGCGAACAATATACCATGTCGTCTTAATAATAATAATAATAACAACCAGAGTTATCATTGTACTAATAGGGATGCCTAAGGTTAGAGATCTGTGCGAGTTTACTCTACAGCTGAGCCCTTAGTTAAAGAAGCTGTCGATATTCACTGTCTCGACAGACCGAGAGAAAGACGGTTTGATTTTTGGGAGTCGGATCAAAGTGGATTGCTGTGTGAAACTTCAGCGGCATTTTTGAAGGAACAGCCGATTAAAAACTTTGCTGGGAATTTGAACCCCCGGCTGAAATAATTAAGTAATAATACTAGGATTTGTTTTTCTCTCCAAGTTAAACCAAAGTTCTTTTTAATTTTAATTATTCTTTTTTTGGTTGTTTTTTTATTTCGGTTCAGTTCGAGGTTTGTGACTCCACTCTGTTTCGGACTACTAAAGAAATTGGATTTTTATTTTTTATTTTTACGGTGGTCGGGAGGGGTCACTTCTGGAATTTACAAATCGATTTTCTTTTTAAATCGAACGATGGAACGATGACGTACCTCACGCGTCATTCAAACCCGTGACGCAATTGCGACACACTTGTTGTTGTCCCGACATCCGCTGCAGCTTCCTCACCAAAATAAAAACATTTCAACTTCAAAGCAGGATAAAATTAGACAGATCGGCTTTGTAGCGGACAACAGCAGGCAAACGAAGAGGAGAAAGAGTTTTGAGGATTTCTTATTATTATTTTGGACTGTGGACAGAATAATTCCAGTGAAGGAAAAAATATCAGCCACTTTCTCTCTCTCTCTCTCTCTCTATCCATTTTCTCTCTCTTCTCCTAACCCCCAAACTCACCCGCTCCTCTGATATAAAACTCCGTCACACACAGACTTTGCTGTCTCTCTTAAAGGCATTTTATAAATATTCAGTTTTTTTTTTCTTCTGGTCAAGTCGTCACTTGTCTGGTTTTGAGCACCTTTTTAAAACTCTAAATAGCAACACATGTAGAGAGATAACCGCACATCATTACACAGAGACGCACTGACACACACACACAGCTAGATTTAAATATATTTAAATATATACATAGTGCACCTTTTTCACCGAAACCCTGTCAAACGTCAGTCTTCTATTCTTAATATATATATTTTTTAAATTGATTTGAACATCATTTTATAATTTCATAGATTAAACAAATTAAACCCTACGGGATCCTAAAATCGCTTATTGCGTAGTTTTAATATTCTTGCCTTCACTTAAAGCCATATCACGTAGATTCTTATTTTAAAACCTTTTCATTTCTGTTTTTATAGATCTATCTATCTATCTATCTATCTATCTATCTATCTATCTATCTATCTATCTATCTATCTAGATATTTTCCACACATAGCTCGTCTGTTCTACACAAATCCCTACATTTTGAGCATTAATTTTTTGTCTTTGTCAATTAGATTCAGATTCTTTTGCACTGGGACACATCAGTCGCTGCCAAAACCAGAACCAGCAAAAAAAGGCTTCATTTTACAAATCTATTAACGGTTTATTTCAGTGTACAGAACTATATATTCCAAAAATATATTAAAATATATATAGAGAGAGAGTTATGTTTGTGTGTGTGTAAAATCTTCCCATTTTAAAACAGGGCTCTGGGATTGGACAGAAATCTCCGACTCTCTACTAAGTTTTGATAGATAAAAAAAAAAAAAAATACAACAAACGGTTTTAAATAAGTTTCAGATAGTCTGTGGTGCTTTTTTTTCATACCCTTCAGATCGGATGTTTGGCTCTAGTAATATAGTTTAATTACAGCGCTTTTTAAACGCTGGTAGATCTAGCAGATATTTCCCTCGCTTCACTCTTCACCAGCGCTGTCCTTCATCTAGAAATCTTACCTAAACAACACACCCCTCCCTCCCTCTGTTTCCCCCATCCCTCCATCCTCTCCACCTCTCCCCACCCCTCCATCCTCTATCCAGCTCAAATTCTCCCTCCTTGTTATATTTTGACCACAGCTTGAGTCCCTAATATTTGCCCCTCCTTTTAAATTCCAGACCCTCCGTACAGTAAACGACCCCTCGATCTCTTCACTAAAAAAAAAACATTCATCTACCTCCAATCCTCCCTCCCTCCCTCTCTCCCTCCCCCTCTCTCTCTCTCTCTCTCTCTCTCTCTCTCTCGAAATACACAACTCTCAAAGAAAAAAAAATCTCTAGTAACCCAATTTCTCCGTACATAATCAGAGCTTCCCATAGTCCTTCCAACCCTCTAATCAAGACCCCCCCCCAGTTTACCCCTCCCTCTCCCTCTTTCCCTCCCTCTCCCTCTCCCTCTCTCCCTCCCTCTCTCCACCTCTCTCCCCCACCCTGGGCTATGCGGTGGGGAGCTGTGAATTTGTGGAGCAGACGAACCAGCAGGATCAAGCGAAGCGACCTCCGTTCCTCCCCCCACCCCCACCCCACCTCACCCCCCCCAGACCGTACCGAAACCTGCCCCCCTCCCTCCCCGCTCCCCCGTACCTCCGAGAGCAGAAGATGCCGCCTGGCTCGGGCAGCAACGCCACCCTGAGCAAGATTAAGCCCAGCAAGTACGTTCCCGTGTCGGCCGCCACCGCCTTCCTGGTGGGGTCCAGCTCGCTGTTCTTCGTGTTCACGTGAGTAACGCAGCCCCCCCCCCCCCCCCCAAAAAAAAAAAAAAACACCTTCACACTGTGAGGCTCCTCATCATTGCAATGGTAATAGACTTCACTGAGGGGAGCTCTGAACCCCAGGACTGGGTGCAGCAGCAGCAGCAGGGCTAGTGTGAGTTTGTAACCCTGCTCAAACTCCTGGCTCCTCATCATTGCAATGGTAATAATAATAATACTAGACTTCATTGAGGGGAGCTCTGAACCCCAGGACTGGCTGCAGCAGCAGCAGGGCTAGTGTGAGTTTCTAACCCTGCTCAAACTCCTGGCTCCTGATCATTTCAGTATTAATAATAATAATAATAATAATAATAATAATAATAATAATAATAATAATACTAGACTTCATTGAGGGGAGCTCTGAACCCCAGGACTGGGTGCAGCAGCAGCAGCAGGGCTAGTGTGATAGAAAACTGAGTCAAGCAGACCAGCTGTAGTTTGGGCTTCAGTGCCTTCATCAGCGTGATTGAAACTAGAAGACTCTAGTATTTGGTCTGTGCAGCACTCTCTGTTTAATTCGTCCTCTTTCTCTCTCTCTCTCCTCTCTGGCTCGTTTAGTTTGAATAAGATCAGGTTTGTGTGTGGTGGCTGGGCGTGTCTGGGTGTGTGGTGGATGGGTGTATGTGTGTGAGCGTGTGTGTCTGTGCGTGTGTGTGGTGGATGGGTGGGTGTGTGTGTGTGCGTGTGTGTGTGTGTGCGTGTTTGAGCGTGTGTGTGGTGGGTGGGTGTGTGTGTGTCTGTGTGCGTCTGTGTCTGTGTGCGTCTGTGCCTGTGTGTGTGTGTGTGTGTGTGTGTGTGTGTTTTCTTCCTCTCCTGCTGCAGTCAGCTTCTCTAGCTGGGTAGGTCCTTCACACAGGCAGTGACTTGCACACGGCGCTCCCTCCCTCCCTCATGCTGATCTGCTCCGCACGTTCTCTGCCTTTGCTGGGCTGCACAAATACACTGCTTCCCTTTCTGTCTTACTTTCTTAACCCGCTGCCTTCCACACTGCAGCCCAGCACCCTAACCACTGAGCTCCTCAAACCCACTGCCTTCCACACTGCAGCCCAGCACCCTAACCACTGAGCTCCTCAAACCCGATGCCTTCCACACTGCAGCCCAGCACCCTAACCACTGAGCTCCTCAAACCCGCTGCCTTCCACACTGCAGCCCAGCACCCTAACCACTGAGCTCCTCAAACCCACTGCCTTCCACGCTGCAGCCCAGCGCTGTCTCTCTCTCTCTTTCTCCACTAAGCTCCTCGAGGCAGACAGGCAGACAGACGCGATCACAGGGATTATCCAGAGCCACACTTCACCATATTGAACCGTCTAATCCAGTGTGTTTAATCCGAGTGTGCAGACACGAAGCAACTGGACTGGAAAATACAAACACACTGACACACACACACACACACTGACACACACGCGCACACACACACATACAGAGACACTGACACACACACACACTGAGAGACACAGACACACACACTGAAACACAGACAGAACAGAGACACGCGCACACTGACACACGCGCACACTGACACACGCGCACACTGACACACGCGCACACTGACACACGCGCACACAGACACACGCGCACACAGACACACGCGCACACAGACACACGCGCACACTGACACACGTACTGCCAGAGAGACACGTACGCACACACGCACAGAGACACACATTCGTGTTCATGAGGACTTTGCATCGACTCCCACAGAGGAGATTTCCTGTTCATCCTTCATCTCCCAGAACTTCACTCGCTCAGAAACTCAACACAAAACTGCAAAAAAACGAAGTCAGCAGACAGTCATTTTAATACCTCCATCATCCAGAACTAGAGCTAGGTAAGGTTTGAGAAACAAACCATGATAAACTAACCATTATACAAGCTTCCTACAGTAACAGCACATTGTAAAGCACAGAGAGGTGTGGTAAAGCATAGGGAAGCATTGTAAAGCATAGAGAGGTGTGGTAAAGCATAGGGAAGCATTGTAAAGCACAGAGAGGTGTGGTAAAGCATAGGGAAGCATTGTAAAACACAGAGAGGTCTGGTAAAGCATAGGGAAGCATTGTAAAGCACAGCGAGGTGTGGTAAAGCATAGGGAAGCATTGTAAAGCACAGAGAGGTGTGGTAAAGCATAGGGAAGCATTGTAAAGCACAGAGAGGTCTGGTAAAGCATAGGGAAGCATTGTAAAGCACAGAGAGGTGTGGTAAAGCACGGGGAAGCATTGTAAAGCACAGAGAGGTCTGGTAAAGCATAGGGAAGCATTGTAAAGCACAGAGAGGTGTGGTAAAGCATAGGGAAGCATTGTAAAGCACAGAGAGGTGTGGTAAAGCATAGTACAGTACAGTAAATATTCTAAAGGAGTGATTGACAATGTTCTGCTGATGGATTATTTTCTCTTGTTTTTCTGGGTTAGAGGACCAGAGAGAGAGAGACAGAGACAGATGGTGTCCTAGTTTTATTTGTGTGTGTTTTTTTTTTAACTGGAGTTTAATCCCACGTTTAGGATGTCACAGTTCACCGACTGATCAGGGGGCGAACTGTGAGGGCAGGATTAGGGGATTCAAAAAACAGGGTCGCATGTTTTAAGAAAAAAAAAAAAAACATAATAAAAGAACAGAAAAAAAAAGTGGATTGAAATGCAAACGGGTTAGAAACTCACACTAGCCCTGCTGCTGCTGCTGCTGCTGCTGCACCCAGTCCTGGGGTTCAGAGCTCCCCTCAATGAAGTCTAGTATTATTATTATTAATATTGAAATGATCAGGAGCCAGGAGTTTGAGCAGGGTTACAAACTCACACTAGCCCTGCTGCTGCTGCTGCTGCTGCTGCTGCACCCAGTCCTGGAGTTCAGGACTGTTAGTTGTTGTTCATGTAGCTAGAAGGAATGGTGTGACTCAGACAGGAGGGAGAGAAGGAGAAAGAGTTGAAAAGCTGGCAAATACAAAGGATGGTGTGACTCAGACAGGAGGAGATAGGAAAGGCTGCCAGAGAGAGATGTTCAGGTGTTTTATTGGTGTGTTGGGGTGTGTGTGTGTCTCTCGGCTCTCCTGTAAGCGGGGGTGTGTTGGGGGGTGTGTGTCTCTCGGCTCTCCTGTAAGCGGGGGGTGTGTTGGGGTGTGTGTGTGTGTCTCTCGGCTCTCCTGTAAGCAGGGGGTGTGTTGGGGTGTGTGTGTGTCTCTCGGCTCTCCTGTAAGCAGGGGGTGTGTTGGGGTGTGTGTCTCTCGGCTCTCCTGTAAGCGGGGGGTGTGTTGGGGTGTGTGTGTGTGTGTCTCTCGGCTCTCCTGTAAGCGGGGGGTGTGTTGGTGTGTGTATGTGTCTCTCGGCTCTCCTGTAAGCGGGGGGTGTGTTGGGGTGTGTGTGTGTCTCTCGGCTCTCCTGTAAGCGGGGGGGTGTGTTGGTGTGTGTGTCTCTCGGCTCTCCTGTAAGCGGGGGGTGTGTTGGGGTGTGTATGTGTCTCTCGGCTCTCCTGTAAGCGGGGGGGGTGTTGGTGTGTGTGTCTCTCGGCTCTCCTGTAAGCGGGGGGTGTGTTGGGGTGTGTGTGTGTCTCTCGGCTCTCCTGTAAACGGGGGGTGTGTTGGGGTGTGTGTGTGTGTCTCGGCTCTCCTGTAAGCGGGGGGTGTGTTGGGGTGTGTGTGTCTCTCGGCTCTCCTGTAAGCGGGGGTCTCGGTTGTGTTTCAGGTCTCCCTGGTTGGCTCAGCACTTCTCCCTGGCCGTCCCGCTCTACAATGCAATCGTGTTCCTCTTCGTCGTCGCCAACTTCAGCATGGCAACTTTCATGGACCCCGGAGTCTTCCCCAGAGGTGAGGAGAGGGGAAACTGTGTGTGTGTGTGTGTGTGTGTCTCTCTGTTTATTTGTTTGTTTGTTTGTTCTGTTTGTTGACGATGTTTGTTTTCTCTCTTCTCTCAGCTGAGGACGACAGTCGGACTGTGTATCTGTCTGTCTTCTCTCTTTCTCGCTCTCTCTCTCTCTCTCTCTGTCTTTGTCCCACACGAGGATAAGGAGGATTTGGATGTGTGTGTCTCTCCTCTGTTTGATTCCTATCTCTCTGTCTGTTTAAGTCCTCCTCTCTCTTCTCTCTGTTTGATTCCTCCTCTCTTCTCTGTTTGATTCCTCCTCTCTATCTATTTAATTCCTCCTCTCTCTCCTCTCTGTGTGTTTAATTCATTCTTTCTGTCTCTCTCCCTCTCTGTCTCAATTTGTTCAATTCCTCCTCTCTCTCTGTATAATTCCTCTCTCTGTATAATTCCTCTCTCCTCTCTCTGTTTAAATTCCTCTCTCTGTCTCTCTCTCTGTGTTTAATTCCTCTCTCGTCTGTCTCTCTCTTTGTGTTTAATTCCTCTCTCGTCTCTCTCCTCCCTCTCCCTCTCTCTCGTCTCTCTCTCTCTCTCTGTGTTTAATTCCTCTCTCGTCTGTCTCTCTCTCTGTGTTTAATTCCTCTCGTCTGTCTCTCTCTCTGTGTTTAATTCCTCTCTCGTCTCTCTCCTCCCTCTCTCTCGTCTCTCTGTCTCTCTCTCTGTGTTTAATTCCTCTCTCTCGTCTCTCCTCCCTCTCTCTCGTCTCTCTCTGTCTCTCTCTCTCTGTGTTTAATTCCTCTCTCGTCTCTCTCCTCCCTCTCTCTCGTCTCTCTCTGTCTCTCTCTCTGTGTTTAATTCCTCTCTCGTCTCTCTCCTCCCTCTCTCTCGTCTCTCTCTGTCTCTCTCTCTGTGTTTAATTCCTCTCTCGTCTCTCTCCTCCCTCTCCCTCTCTCTCGTCTCTCTCTGTCTCTCTCTCTCTGTGTTTAATTCCTCTCTCGTCTCTCTCCTCCCTCTCTCTCGTCTCTCTCTGTCTCTCTCTCTCTGTGTTTAATTCCTCTCTCGTCTCTCTCCTCCCTCTCTCTCGTCTCTCTCTGTCTCTCTCTGTGTTTAATTCCTCTCTCGTCTCTCTCCTCCCTCTCTCTCGTCTCTCTCTGTCTCTCTCTCTCTGTGTTTAATTCCTCTCTCGTCTCTCTCCTCCCTCTCCCTCTCTCTCGTCTCTCTCTCTCTCTCTGTGTTTAATTCCTCTCTCTCCCTCTCTCTCGTGTCTCTCCCTCTCTCCTAGCCGAGGAGGACGAGGATAAGGAAGATGATTTCCGCGCTCCGCTCTACAAGACGGTTGAGATCAAGGGGATTCAGGTGCGGATGAAGTGGTGCTCCACCTGCCGCTTCTACAGACCCCCGCGCTGCTCCCACTGCAGCGTGTGTGACAACTGTGTGGAGGTGAGGAGAGACAGGACCCTGACCCCCCCCCCCCCAAGAGAGACAGGACCCCTCCCCACCCCCCGAGTGACAGCACCCACCCCCCCAACCCCTGTTTCTGTGCAGTCCTGTAATACATCTCTTTCTTTCTTTCTTTCTTTCTTTCTTTCTTTCTTTCTCTCTCTCTCTCTCTCTCTCTTTCTCTCCCCCCTCTCTCTCTCCCCCTCTCTCTCTCTCTCTCTCTCTCTCTCTCTCTCTCTCTCTCTCTCTCTCTCTCTTTCTCTCTCTCTCTTTCTTTCTTTCTCTCTCTCTCTCTCTCTCTCTCTCTCCCCCTCCCTCTCTCTCAGGAGTTCGATCATCACTGCCCCTGGGTGAACAACTGCATCGGGCGACGCAACTACCGATACTTCTTCCTGTTCCTGCTGTCGCTCACGGTGCACATCATCGGGGTGTTCGGCTTCGGACTGCTCTTCATCCTTTACCACTCGGAGCAGCTGGGCAAGGTGCACTGCGCCGTCACGTATCCTCTCACCGTGCCACTGGGAGACTCTCAACGGCAAACGTTTCCACTAGAAGTCTCTCTCAGCGTCTTCAGTGTGAATTCAATGGCAAACGTTTCCACTAGAAGTCTCTCTCAGCGTCTTCAGTGTAAATTCAATGGCAAACGTTTCCACTAGAAGTCTCTCAGCGTCTTCAGTGTGAATTCAATGGCAAACGTTTCCACTAGAAGTCTTTCTCAGCGTCTTCAGTGTAAATTCGATGGCAAACGTTTCCACTAGAAGTCTTTCTCAGCGTCTTCAGTGTAAATTCGATGGCAAACGTTTCCACTAGAAGTCTCTCTCAGCGTCTTCAGTGTAAATTCAATGGCAAACGTTTCCACTAGAAGTCTCTCAGCGTCTTCAGTGTGAATTCAATGGCAAACGTTTCCACTAGAAGTCTTTCTCAGCGTCTTCAGTGTAAATTCGATGGCAAACGTTTCCACTAGAAGTCTTTCTCAGCGTCTTCAGTGTAAATTCAATGACAAACGTTTCCACTAGAAGTCTTTCTCAGCGTCTTCAGTGTAAATTCGATGGCAAACGTTTCCACTAGAAGTCTTTCTCAGCGTCTTCAGTGTAAATTCGATGGCAAACGTTTCCACTAGAAGTCTTTCTCAGTGTCTTCAGTGTAAATTCAATGGCAAACGTTTCCACTAGAAGTCTCTCTCAGCGTCTTCAGTGTAAATTCAATGGCAAACGTTTCCACCTCTTTCTCAGCGTCTTCAGTGTGGCTTTTCTACAGCTCCCAGCATGCCTCTGCACCCGCGGCAATGGTGAGGGATGCTGGGAGCTGTAGTTCTTTAACTGCAATGCGCTGGGCTGGGCTGTATTACATTGTTTTGCTCAGTCTGTGTTGCTTTGACTGAGTTCAGGAACTGTAGTTTTGTTTAACTGCAGTTGCCTAGACAGATTTGAATGCAGTATATATGTGCTGTTTAGACTGGAAACAAAAAACTACAGCTCCCAGCATGCCTTTAGTTTAGCAGTATCAGTGAGGCATGATGGGAGATGTAGTTCTTTATAAGGACCGCTATAAGACAGCATATGTATATGTATGTGTGTGTGTTTTTTTCACTGGAAACACTGCTTGACAGTCCAGAGCTAAAAACTGCATTTCTTCAGTTTTACTGCCATAGACGTGTTTAACACAGGCTAGATCGGAGTTGGTTTCCTTGACTTTCCTCCCCCCCCCCTCTCCCAGTATGGCAGTGATGTGCGTCGCTGGGCTGTTCTTCATCCCAGTGGCAGGGCTTACTGGTTTCCACCTCGTACTGGTGGCCCGGGGTCGAACCACCAACGAACAGGTAAGAACAAACTCAACTAAAGATTACTGTCCTTCAAAGCTCCTTTTTTCTAGTTATTTTTACAGACCCCTTATCTTCTCATGAGGTTTGCTTTCATTCCCAGCGCTGCGTCTTCCTGTCACTCAAACACGGTGTTTATTATTATTGTTTTGCTCAGTCTGTGTTGCTTTGACTGAGTTCAGGAGCTGCTCTTCAGTTCTAGCTGCGCTGCCATAGTTATTGTATTGTGGATCCCTACAGCCCTAGCTAGGACTACAGCTCCCAGCATGCCTCTGCACCCGCGGCAATGGTGAGGCATGCTGGGAGCTGTAGTTCTTTAACTGCAAAGCGCTGGGCTGGGCTGTATTACATTGTTTTTGCTCAGTCTGTGTTGCTTTGACTGTGAGTTCAGGAGCTGCTCTTCAGTTCTAGCTGCGCTGCCATAGTTATTGTATTGTGAATCGGTACAGCCCTGGCTAGGACTACAGCTCCCAGCATGCCTCTGCACCCGCGGCAATGGTGAGCTGTAGTTCTTTAACTGAAATGCACTGGGCTGGGCTGGGCTGGGCTGGGCTGTATTACATTGTTTTGCTCAGTCTGTGTCGCTCCTAAGCTAGTCGCTATTCAAGCGTTTAGTAACTTGTACTTTTAAAAAAAAATATCTAGAAAACCATTGAAGAATTTTTTTTTTTCATCCCACCCAGGTGACAGGTAAATTTCGGGGCGGAGTCAATCCCTTCACCAATGGGTGCTGGAAGAACATCAGTCACGTGCTGTGCAGCTCACAAGCGCCCCGGTACGTTCCTCATCTGTACCCCTTTTCCCCTCCTCCCCTCCTCCTGTCCTGTCGGCTGGTGTGCGTTTCTGCTCCAGTCGTTCTGAGCGGTTTCAGAGTTCTGTCTCTCTTCCAGTATCGAGTTCATGGCGCTTTTTAAACATATTTTCAAACCTGGCTTTGAGACTCTCTTGTCTGGAGAGTCCTACCTGCCTCCCTCCCGCTGTCGCGTGATTGGCAGATTTTATTTATTATTATAATTTTTTTTAAACAACACTAGCAGATAGGAAAAAATAGTCGCTTTGTCAGTTAGGATTCTCCAGACAAGCTTCTCCGAGAGACTTTGTTTCCTTTTTGCTCCTCTAATATCGAGTCAGTATCGTTTTTTTTTTTTTTTATAATATTTTAAAAGCTCTCTTTGAGTGGCTTTGAGAAGCTTGTCTGGAGAATCCTAACATCCGGGCTCCTGAACAGCCTCCATCGTTCCATTCAGATCACGTGGCAGTGTGACCTTTCAACTCTGCCAGTCGACCTTTCATCTGTCTGTCTGTCTGTGCGTGTGTGCGTTTTGTCTCGGTGTGTCTGTGTGTGCGCACGCGTCTCGGTGTCTGTGTCTCGGTGTCTGTGCGCATCTCTGTGTGTGTGTCTCAGTGTCTGTCTGTGTGTGCGCACGCGTCTCGGTGTCTGTGTGTGTGTCTCAGGGTCTGTGTGTGCGCATCTGTGTGTGCGTAACTCGGTGTGTGTGTGTCTCTGTGTGTGTGCGTATCTCGGGGTGTGTCTCAGTGTGTGTGTCTCTGTGTGTGTGCGTATCTTTGTGCGTATCTCGTGTGTGTGTGTGTGACCCTCTTTCTCATTCCCCAATGCTTCCTCTGATTCATTGGTGTCGGTGCTCTGATGTTCTGGTGCTGGTGCCCATGTTTTGGGGGGGTGATTTTGCCGGTGCTCATGTTTTGGGGTCCCCCTGTGCCTCAGGTACTTGGGTCGTCCTCGGAAGGAGCAGACGGTCGTGGTGAAGCCCCCTTTCCTGAGACCGGATCACTGCGACGGACGCACCCCCCTGAAAGTGCTGGACAACGGGATCCAGGGTGAGCTGAGCCACTCCACGGTAAGCAGCGTTAACATTACTGCTGAGCTCACTGCAGGCACTGCGGGTACTGTCGCAGGCCCCTCTTCTCTTCCTCCTTCTCCTTCCTCCTCTTCTTTCTCCCTCCTTCTCCTCCTCCTCCTCCTTCTCCCTCCTTCTCCTTCTTCCTCCTCTTTCTCTTTCTCCTCCTTCTCATCGTTCTCCTCCTTCTTCCTCCTCCTTCTCCCGCTCCTTCTCCCTCTTCCTCTTCTTCTCCTCCTTCTTCTTCCTCCTCTTCTCCCTCTTCTCCTCCTTCTCCCTCTTCTCCTTCTTCCTCTTCTCCCTCCTCTTCTCCCTCCTCCTCGTTCTTCCTCTTCTTCCTCCTCTCCTTCTTCTCCTTCTTTCTCCTCTTTCTTTCTCCTTCCTCTTTCTTTCTTTCTCCTCTTTCTTCTCCTCCTCCTCCTCCTTCTTCCTCTTCTTTCTCCTTCCTTCTCCTCCTCCTCCTCCTTCTCCCTCCTTCTTCCTTCTCTTTCTCCTCCTTCTCATCGTTCTCCTCCTTCTTCCTACTCCTTCTCCCGCTCCTTCTCCCTCTTCCTCTTCTTCTTCTTCTTCTTCTCCTCCTCCTTCTTCTTCCTCTTCTCCCTCCTCC
>NW_026708362.1:27500-45000 GCF_902713425.1 Acipenser ruthenus
ACCCACGACCCTCCGGTCAAGAGCCCAGAGCCCTAACCACTACTCCACACTGCTGCCTGTATGTCTGTCTATCAGTCTGTCTGGCTGTCTGCCTATGTTTGTGTCTGACTGTCTGTCAATCTCTCTGTCTGACTGTGTATCTGTCTATCAATCTGTCTGTCTATCTATCAATCTGTAAATCAATCTTTCTGTCTATCTGTGTCTTTTAATCTATACTCGTATATATTATCAATCTATTTCTAATTCTGTGATTTGTTTTCCTCCTCTTCTCTCAATCTCAGATGAGCCGCGGGGACAGCCTCAGAGAACCCCCCTCCCTCCTGGAAAGCAGCCAGCAGACCAGTTACCACTCGGAGCCCAGCCTGGACGGACTGAGCGGCCCCCAGCCTGTGCACGAAGCTGGGGGCCGCCTGTCGGGGGGCTCCCTCTCCTCCAGCCTGCGCTCCGCTCACACCCACCCCCTGGGCGGGGGGCCCAGCTTCGACGGCGGGGCTCTGACCTCCGTCCGCTCCGAGGGAACCACCTCCACCAGCTACAAGAGCCTGGCCAACCAGACTCCGCGCAACGGCAGCCTGTCGTACGACAGCCTCCCCACCCCCTCGGAGAGCCCCGAGTTCGAGTCGGCCGCCCCCGAGCCCCCCCCCGGCCCGGGCTACAGCTCCCCCTTCCTCTCCGCCCAGATCGCCCAGCAGAGAGAGGCCGAGCTGCAGCACTGCAAACCCGGCTTCTCTCTCCCCTCTCACAGGGACGGGCTGCGCAGGACTCCGTCCTCGAGGGGCTACGAGATCGAGGAGAGGGACAGGCTGCTGTCCGGTCCCCACCCGCACCAGAGGGCCCCCCCTCCCAGGTTCGGACGACCCGTCCCGCTCTCCTCCTCCCCCCCCGGCGGAGAGGGCGGGCCTCCCCATCACCACCCCCCCCAGCAGCAGCAGCATTCAATGAGGGCCAGGTCTCTGGGTTCCCCCGAGAAAGGTTACCACCATCCCTCCCAGTTCCACCCCCACCTGCACCAGTACCCGCCCCCCCACGGCGCACTGGGCAAGTCCACGTCCTACACCAGCGGGCCGGGGGCTCCCGCGATGAGGGAGGGGGGCGTGGAGTTCCAGCAGCGTCACCACGGCTACCCCTCCTTCAGCAATCTGATCCACGCTCCCAAGTGAGTAGAGACTGCGTGTGAGTGCCACTTTACTTTCCTTCCTTCCTTCCTTTCACTGCGCGTTTTACTGTTCCTTTTCAGCCTGCTTCTGCAGTCGCTAACCAGCTTCAAGTTTCACACGAATCAGTAAAGCACACTGGTCCTACTTCGCTTGTAAGCCTTGTGGAGCCTGGGTCTTGTAACAGGGCTGGCAATCAGGCTCCTATCCCACAGCAGCGTCACCCAGTCCAGGTTTTAGTACCAGCTTGATCAGCCCCCAGTGTGTCTAGCTAACAAGCTCAGGTGTGTCTTATTATTAAACTCCTAGTGAAACCAGGACTGGATCACACTGCTGTGCAGCGGGAGTCTGATTCCCATCCCTGCAGTTTAATATCACTAGACTGGACTGGACTGGAATTACATTGTAACTGCAGTTTAATATCACTAGACTAGACTGGAATTACATTGTAACTGCAGTTTAATATCACTAGACTGGACTGGAATTACATTGTAACTGCAGTTTAATATCACTAGACTAGACTGGAATTACATTGTAACTGCAGTTTAATATCACTAGACTGGACTGGAATTACATTGTAACTGCAGTTTAATATCACTAGACTAGACTGGACTGGAATTACATTGTAACTGCAGTTTAATATCACTAGACTGGACTGGAATTACATTGTAACTGCAGTTTAATATCACTAGACTGGACTGGAATTACATTGTAACTGCAGTTTAATATCACTAGACTGGACTGGAATTACATTATAACTGCAGTTTAATATCACTAGACTGGACTGGAATTACATTGTAACTGCAGTTTAATATCACTAGACTGGACTGGAATTACATTGTAACTGCAGTTTAATATCACTAGACTAGACTGGACTGGAATTACATTGTAACTGCAGTTTAATATCACTAGACTGGACTGGAATTACATTGTAACTGCAGTTTAATATCACTAGACTGGACTGGACTGGAATTACATTGTAACTGCAGTTTAATACCACTAGAGTGGACTGGAATTACATTGTAACTGCAGTTTAATATCACTAGACTGGACTGGAATTACATTGTAACTGCAGTTTAATATCACTAGACTAGACTGGACTGGAATTACATTGTAACTGCAGTTTAATATCACTAGACTGGACTGGAATTACATTGTAACTGCAGTTTAATATCACTAGACTGGACTGGACTGGAATTACATTGTAACTGCAGTTTAATATCACTAGACTGGACTGGAATTACATTGTAACTGCAGTTTAATATCACTAGACTGGACTCCAGTCTGGTTGACCGTGTCTCTTACATCAGTTAGCATGTCCGGTCGATTTGCAGGAGAGTGTATATATTGAACGGTTATTGATTTTATAATCAATGCAGCAGCCAGGACCAGATTCCAAGCTCTCGACAGTTCAGTGTTTTCAATGCCAGATGAACTGTTGATCAAATCAAACCCCCTCTTCTTGTCTCACAGTCCCCGTCCCCTATTTGTAGTGTTATTAACCCTTTGCGGTCCTATTTCGGATCAGGTCCGACATTACAATCTTTCCTTTCCCGGTCCGATGTCGGACCCTGTCCCACATCATCAAAAAGACGTCAAGCACGTCTCTCTAATCGTTTTTTCTCCGGAAAAAGCAGAGAAAAGCTTTCAATGGCTGAGAGAAGCCGAAAAAAAGAGGCGGATCAGATCAATACGCATCGTCCCGTCACCACGGACATAAACGAGATGGCTGCTTCTGCATCCAGCGCTCAAAGAACATCACGGACGTGTGCAGAGCTTTGAGACGCTCCAGTAATAAAATAACGAGTCGGATCGCGTTATCGAGGAGTTTGGTGATAAATCGAGTGATCAGGAGATGATTGATCGGTACACGCGACGATGGAGAGAGATCTGATAAATACAGAGAACAAGGAGCGGGGCTGGAGAGGCAGAGAGTCCTGTTGATATGCAGAGACTTTCAAACCTGTTTTACTGGGAATTAAATTACTTTTAAACAGCGTGTGTGAAATAAACAGGACCCCGACGCGCCTGACAGCTGTTGAAGGGTGTTTTGTTTGCTAGCCTCTGCCTCGCTGATCTGTCACTGAACTAACTGAACTGTTTCATCTTCCTTTCTGTTCTCTATTTTCACTGACCCTTTCTGACTGTGTGTGTGTTTTTTACATTCGCGGGTTAGAAAGACCCAAAGGAAATCAATGAATGAATGAATGAGGTCTGAAATCAATAACTCCCATTCTTATATTATTATTATTATTATTATTATTATTATTATTATTAATGAGTCCTTCAGCAGATGCTTTTATCCAAAGCAACTTCCAGAGACTAGGGGGGTGAACTCTGCATCATCAACAACTGCTGCTGCTGCTGCAGAGTCACTTCCAGGAGCTCGTTTGTTTGACGTCTCATCCTGAAGGACGGAGCACAAGGAGGTTCAGTGACTTGCTCAGGGTCACACACACACACAGGGAGTCAGTGGCTGCTGCAGAGTCACTTCCAATAGGAGCTTGTTTGTTTGACGTCTCATCCTGAAGGACGGAGCACAAGGAGGTTCAGTGACTTGCTCAGGGTCACACACACACACAGGGAGTCAGTGGCTGCTGCAGAGTCACTTCCAATAGGAGCTCGTTTTGTCTTTGATCTGAATTTAAGTTTATTTTAGTATTCGTAAATTAAGGACTAATCGAGTATTTTGTAGTTATGGATGATACACTGAAGACGCTGAGAGACTTCTAGTGGAAACGTTTGCCATTGAATTTACACTGAAGACGCTGAGAAAGACTTCTAGTGGAAACGTTTGCCATTGAATTTACACTGAAGACGCTGAGAAAGACTTCTAGTGGAAACGTTTGCCATTGAATTTAAACCGAAGACGCTGAGAGACTTCTAGTGGAAACGTTTTATCCCAGGCTACTCACACAGGAGTCACAGGGAAGCACAGACAGGGTTACAATGCAAGCTTCATATTTAAACACAGTGCAGTTTACAGACAGTGCTGATAATAATAACACTCCTAGAATACAATATGAACCAGGAGGCAACAAGTTAGGATCACAGCGAGTTAGATCTACAGTGACAGATTAGCAGTGCAATAGTGCAAGGATAGCGCATCAGCTGAGGATCCAGTGACGAGGTGATGAGGTCAGGAGAGTCCAGTGCAGAGCAGGAGGGGTTTTTGACTGTCTCTCGTTCTTTCTTTCCCTCCAGGGACGAGGTCCAGATGAAATCCAACAGCCGGACTAATGGACAGCCTCGACCACATCCCTTCTCCAGTTACCCTCCCAGTCACAGCTCCCAGCACTCCAGCAACAGCAGCACTGGCCCCGCCTCTCCCTCTGCCCTGCCCCTCCCCCCGCCCAGTCACAGCGCTCCCCTCAGCCCCGCCTCCAGGGGAGGGGGAGGAGTCAAGAAGGTGTCAGGAGTGGGCGGGACTACCTACGAGATTTCAGTGTGAGACACACAGACACCAAAAAAAAAAAGACTTGCTCGCGTCTTCCCACGACTTGAGAGATTGGAGGAACTCTGGTTTTTTTTTTTTTTTTTAAGGTCGTGTCTCAAAGGACATCCAACGCAATTTCCCAAGACTTACCTCGGGAGAGATCAAGAATGACAAGGAGTTGGGAGTTTAAAAAAGAAAGACTCGATACTTTTGAGATGTGTCTTTATAAAAGGACGTTCAAATTTGCAAGACTTTCGAGGCAGACAGACTCTCGTGAAATCAGCGACCCAGGATTGTAACGTCACAGAGATCGAGAGCACAGCCCTGTCCCTCGCCACGTGCTGCCCGCGTCTCGCCAGGCCCGCTCGGAACCCGGGTGCAGCGAACGCTGAGGTCTGGCTCCCAGCGTCCCACGCTGTCCACCGTGTCCCTACGAGAGACCGGACGAATGAAGCTGCCATTTCTGCAAGCGGGCGAGGAAACCAAACTCTCTCTCTCTCTCTCTCTCTCTCTCTCTCTCATTGGCGCTCGTTTTCAGTTCCTTCTGGGAGAGATTCAAAAATATTTTTTTTTGTTTCAACTCTGTGCAGCTCCATTGCAGACAAAGGACTTCCGTATTAGCAGAAAGCAAGGCGATGGATTTTGTGCTGAAAAAACTCTTCAAACACACATATACACACAGAAAGACTGAAAAAAATCAATTACAAATAAAACCAGACCGGTATTTTACTGTCATGTAAAAAAATAAATAAAAATTATATATATATATATATATATATATATATATATATATATATATATATATATATATATATATATATATAAATAAATCCAGGTAAATTCCGACTTGACAAATCAAAATCGGGGCCGTGGAGATCAGCCAATCAGGATACAGTTTTGTGTTTTTTGTTTTTTTTTAAAACTGTGTTCTGAAATGACAATAAATATATATATATATATATATATAAATATATATATATATATATATATATATAGATATTACACTTTTAAAATGTTTTAATGTGCTGCAAATGGGTTACTGAACAATATGGACCGGATATGAAAAGCGAAAAAAAACTCACAAACTGATGAACATCAGAAGAAAAATATCTACTGAATGCGATTGTGTGTTAAAATAATATCAGTTATTATTATTATTTTTTAATTCTATGAACAGGGCAAAGAAAGAACGGTGTCTTTAGACTGTGAGAAGCGAGGGAGGGGACGGGGAAGGCTTGTAAATATACAATTCCTGAGTCACAATATCACTTCGGTCGATTACCTTTCTTTTTTTTAATCCTAAGGCCCTCCCTCGTGATTTCGGAGCGTCAGGGTGTCTGGTTTCCCTCCCTATTGTAAACATTAAATGGACTCTAATCACTGTAATCATTTTAATAATAATAATAATAATAATAATAACGCATTGACTTCATGCTGTCACTGTCTTAGAAATCAGAGAGCAATTTGAGAAAGGGAAATGTTAAAAACCTGCCTGAAGAAATCGCAAAACTCCCAAATGTATCGTGAACATTGAAGTGAAACTAGAAGAAACCGGGTCAAGCAGACCAGTGTGTTTTGGGGCTCTAGAGCCGTTAGCGTTTTTGTTAGAATGACTTTGACTGCGTAATGTTACGCTGATGAAGGCACAGGAGCCCCAAACTTGAGCTGGTCTGCTGGACTCAGTTTAGTTTCAATCACGCTGATGAAGGCACTAGAGCCCCAAACTAGAGCTGGTCTGCTTGACTCAGTTTAGTTTCAATCACGCTGATGAAGGCACTAGAGCCCCACACTAGAGCTGGTCTGCTGGACTCAGTTTAGTTTCAATCACGCTGATGAAGGCACTAGAGCCCCAAACTAGAGCTGGTCTGCTGGACTCAGTTTAGTTTCAATTTGTTAAATTTCAAGTTTAATGAATCTGATTTGATTCTGCACTGTGATGTCACGGGGGCGGGCCTTGTTTTATTGTCCAATGGGATTGGAAGGGTGTCACAAGCACTTCACAAAATTCCCCAATGAGATTTGTTTATTTTTTGTCTGTTTTAAAAGTAAGTGGCTGATTTGAAAGTCTTGACGTGTGCAGATTTCTCTGCCCGTTTCATTTTTTTTCACCCATCGAAAAAATATTCAACTTGTGAGGGCTGTGCTTTTTATTCTTGATACTGTATTTATGTCGACTTGTCTTTCTAGAGCTGCAGGAATCGATTTATTCCACAGAAATGGGACGGGGGCTGCCAGGTGTCCATCGCGGCTGATATTTCTCCCATGCAGAGTGAAAAAAAAAGACAGAAACAGCAGCTGGGGTTTGTGGGTCTCTGTCTCTCCGCAGAGTCTCGGAGGAGCAGCGATCTTTCTTCACCCGTTTCACTCCGAACGGGGGAAATCGCCCCCGATAGACGGCAGGGAGTCTCGCCTGCGGAGAGATGATCAGAGAGATTGAATCTCTTCGCACGGCGTAGGACTTTCAAAACACATGACCTAAAAAAACAGTCTATGAAATTAAATACCAAGGAGGCATTATTATGATGATGATGATTATTATTATTATTATTATTGATTTGTGTCTTTCTAATTTGTTTTTTTAATTATTATAATTTCTGGGTGGCTGGGGGAATGTAATTATAATACAATGGAAGAAGTGCAATCTTTATTATAGATACAGTATGTTATTATTGATAATAAAAAAAACATTGAAAAAATTATTTTTATTATGAAATATGTATTTTTTTTTTCTGTGTAAAGCAGGGGGGGGGTCTGATCCCAGTCCTCCTCACCCCCCCCCCCCCTTGTCACAGCTGTGCCCTAAATGACTTAATTAAACCAATTAAGTACTTTATTAGAAGCTTAATTATTTATGTCTTAGCAGACGCCCTTATCCAGGGCGACTCACAATTGTTACAAGATATCACATTATTTTTACATACAATTACCCATTTATACAGTTGGGTTTTTACTGGAGCAATCTAGGTAAAGTACCTTGCTCAAGGGTACAGCAGCAGTGTCCCCCACCTGGGATTGAACCCACGACCCTCCGGTCAAGAGTCCAGAGCCCTGACCACTGGTCAGTTGAAACGAACATCAGGAAATATCAGCCCTCCAGGACTAGAATTGCCCTCCCCTATAAAGGGTATAAAAGTTTGGGTTTCTGTCTCCTAAAGTGATCAGATAAAACTAAACAAAAAAACTAGTTAAAGACAGAAATACTGCCTGCAACAAATACAGCTCTGGACAAAAGTGTATCGTCACCTAAAATTTTAGGACTGAAACACAATTAGAAAAAAAAAAATCATAATTTAGCTGTTTTATTGAACACAGTGTCATGTGTTAACACAATGTAAAGATTTGGCACTTCACTTTATTAATAATGCTGGTAAGAATACGGTAATCTCAAACAAAGTTCTTGATTAATTAATACAATGTATTGCACACGTGCAGCGTGATTCAGACTCTCCTCCTCTCCCCTCTCCTCTCCTCCTCTCCAGCAGTGTGCAGCTCCCCCTCTCCTCTCCTCCTCTACAGCAGTGTGCAGCTCCACTTCCTCTCCTGTGTTGCCTGCAGCAGTCTCTCCAGTTTCTGCTCGCTGTAGGGCGGGTAGCGCAGCTGGTTCGCCCACTCGAGCCCGAAGCCGCGCAGCACACAGGAGCGCTGGTGAGAGAACGTGTCGAAGCTGAACCGGCCGTGGTACCGACCCACACCACTGGAGCCTGGAGAGAGAGAGAGAGAGGAGAGTGAAGAGAGGGGAGAGGAGAGGGGGAGTGAGGAGACGGGCAGGAGGGGGAGAGGACAAGGGGAGTATGGAGAGAGAGGGAGAGGAGATGGGGAGCGTGGAGAGGGGGGGAGAGGAGAGAAGGGAACAGTGTTCATTTTTGAAATCACTACCCTCTACTTGGTTTCTTTGTGTGTCTCAGTGTGTGTGTGTGTTTCAGTGTATGTGTTTCAGTGTGTGTCTCGTGTGTTTGTGTGTGTTTCAGTGTATGTCTCGTGTGTGTGTTTCAGTGTATGTGTTTCAGTGTGTGTGTGTGTTTCAGTGTATGTGTTTCAGTGTTTGTGTGTGTTTCAGTGTGTGTGTTTCAGTGTTTGTGTGTGTTTCAGTGTATGTGTTTCAGTGTGTGTGTCTCGGTCTGTGTTTCAGTGTATGTGTTTCAGTGTGTGTGTGTGTGTTTCAGTGTATGTGTTTCAGTGTGTGTCTCGTGTGTTTGTGTGTGTTTCAGTGTATGTCTCGTGTGTGTGTTTCAGTGTATGTGTTTCAGTGTGTGTGTGTGTTTCAGTGTATGTGTTTCAGTGTTTGTGTGTGTTTCAGTGTATGTGTTTCAGTGTGTGTGTCTCGGTCTGTTTCAGTGTATGTGTTTCAGTGTGTGTGTGTGTGTTTCAGTGTATGTGTTTCAGTGTGTGTCTCGTGTGTTTCAGTGTATGTGTTTCAGTGTGTGTGTGTCTCGGTGTGTGTGTTTGTTTCAGTGTGTGTCTCGGTGTATGTATTTCAGTGTGTGTGTGTGTTTCAGTGTGTGTCTCAGTGTGTGTGTGTGTCTCGGTGTTTCAGTGTGTGTCTCGGTGTGTGTGTGTGTGTTTCAGTGTGTGTCTCGGTGTGTGTGTGTGTTTCAGTGTGTGTGTGTGTTTCAGTGTGTGTTTCGGTGTGTGTCTCGGTGTGTATCTCTGTGTTTCTCACCCACTCCTCCGAATGGCAGTGTTATCACAGTCGTGTGGACCAGTCCATCATTGGAGCAGAACCCCCCGCTGCTGGTACATTCCATCACCTTGGTAACCACCTGCAGGGGGAGGAGTCAGTGCTTTCAAAAGATATCTCATTATCAACGATACCGCAACAGAGACACACGCACAGTGAGACACACACTCCCGTTCCTAATTTAGCTGTTTTATTGAACACAGTGTCATGTGTTAACACAATGTAAAGATTTGGCACTTTCTTCACTTTATTAATAATGCTGGTAAGAATACGGTAATCTCAAACAAAGTTCATGATTAATTAATACAATGTATTGCACATGTGCAGCGTGATTCAGACTCCTCCTCTCCCCTCTCCTCTCCTCCTCTCCAGCAGTGTGCAGCTCCCCCTCTCCTCTCCTCCTCTACAGCAGTGTGCAGCTCCACTTCCTCTCCTGTGTTGCCTGCAGCAGTCTCTCCAGTTTCTGCTCGCTGTAGGGCGGGTAGCGCAGCTGGTTCGCCCACTCGAGCCCGAAGCCGCGCAGCACACAGGAGCGCTGGTGAGAGAACGTGTCGAAGCTGAACCGGCCGTGGTACCGACCCACACCACTGGAGCCTGGAGAGAGAGAGAGGAGAGAGGGAGAGGGGAGAGGAGAGGGGGAGTGAGGAGACGGGCAGGAGGGGGAGAGGACAAGGGGAGTATGGAGAGAGGGAGAGGAGATGGGGAGCGTGGAGAGGGGGGGAGAGGAGAGAAGGGAACAGTGTTCATTTTTGAAATCACTACCCTCTACTTGGTTTCTTTGTGTGTCTCAGTGTGTGTGTGTGTTTCAGTGTATGTGTTTCAGTGTGTGTCTCGTGTGTTTGTGTGTGTTTCAGTGTATGTCTCGTGTGTGTGTTTCAGTGTATGTGTTTCAGTGTGTGTGTGTGTTTCAGTGTATGTGTTTCAGTGTTTGTGTGTGTTTCAGTGTGTGTGTTTCAGTGTTTGTGTGTGTTTCAGTGTATGTGTTTCAGTGTGTGTGTCTCGGTCTGTGTTTCAGTGTAGGTGTTTCAGTGTGTGTGTGTGTGTTTCAGTGTATGTGTTTCAGTGTGTGTCTCGTGTGTTTGTGTGTGTTTCAGTGTGTGTGTTTCAGTGTATGTGTTTCAGTGTGTGTGTGTGTTTCAGTGTATGTGTTTCAGTGTTTGTGTGTGTTTCAGTGTATGTGTTTCAGTGTGTGTGTCTCGGTCTGTTTCAGTGTATGTGTTTCAGTGTATGTGTTTCAGTGTGTGTCTCGTGTGTTTCAGTGTATGTGTTTCAGTGTGTGTGTGTCTCGGTGTGTGTGTTTGTTTCAGTGTGTGTCTCGGTGTATGTATTTCAGTGTGTGTGTGTGTTTCAGTGTGTGTCTCAGTGTGTGTGTGTGTCTCGGTGTTTCAGTGTGTGTCTCGGTGTGTGTGTGTGTGTTTCGGTGTGTGTCTCGGTGTGTGTGTTTCAGTGTGTGTTTCGGTGTGTGTCTCGGTGTGTGTGTGTGTCTCGGTGTGTATCTCTGTGTTTCTCACCCACTCCTCCGAATGGCAGTGTTATCACAGTCGTGTGGACCAGTCCATCATTGGAGCAGAACCCCCCGCTGCTGGTACATTCCATCACCTTGGTAACCACCTGCAGGGGGAGGAGTCAGTGCTTTCAAAAGATATCTCATTATCAACGATACCGCAACAGAGACACACGCACAGTGAGACACACACTCCCGTTCCTAATTTAGCTGTTTTATTGAACACAGTGTCATGTGTTAACACAATGTAAAGATTTGGCACTTTCTTCACTTTATTAATAATGCTGGTAAGAATACGGTAATCTCAAACAAAGTTCATGATTAATTAATACAATGTATTGCACATGTGCAGCGTGATTCAGACTCCTCCTCTCCCCTCTCCTCTCCTCTCCAGCAGTGTGCAGCTCCCCCTCTCCTCTCCTCCTCTACAGCAGTGTGCAGCTCCACTTCCTCTCCTGTGTTGCCTGCAGCAGTCTCTCCAGTTTCTGCTCGCTGTAGGGCGGGTAGCGCAGCTGGTTCGCCCACTCGAGCCCGAAGCCGCGCAGCACACAGGAGCGCTGGTGAGAGAACGTGTCGAAGCTGAACCGGCCGTGGTACCGACCCACACCACTGGAGCCTGGAGAGAGAGAGAGAGAGGAGAGTGAAGAGAGGGGAGAGGAGAGGGGGAGTGAGGAGACGGGCAGGAGGGGGAGAGGACAAGGGGAGTATGGAGAGAGAGGGAGAGGAGATGGGGAGCGTGGAGAGGGGGGGAGAGGAGAGAAGGGAACAGTGTTCATTTTTGAAATCACTACCCTCTACTTGGTTTCTTTGTGTGTCTCAGTGTGTGTGTGTGTTTCAGTGTATGTGTTTCAGTGTGTGTCTCGTGTGTTTGTGTGTGTTTCAGTGTATGTCTCGTGTGTGTGTTTCAGTGTATGTGTTTCAGTGTGTGTGTGTGTTTCAGTGTATGTGTTTCAGTGTTTGTGTGTGTTTCAGTGTATGTGTTTCAGTGTGTGTGTCTCGGTCTGTTTCAGTGTATGTGTTTCAGTGTGTGTGTGTGTGTTTCAGTGTATGTGTTTCAGTGTGTGTCTCGTGTGTTTCAGTGTATGTGTTTCAGTGTGTGTGTGTCTCGGTGTGTGTGTTTGTTTCAGTGTGTGTCTCGGTGTATGTATTTCAGTGTGTGTGTGTTTCAGTGTGTGTCTCAGTGTGTGTGTGTGTCTCGGTGTTTCAGTGTGTGTCTCGGTGTGTGTGTGTTTCAGTGTGTGTCTCGGTGTGTGTGTGTGTTTCAGTGTGTGTGTGTGTTTCAGTGTGTGTTTCGGTGTGTATCTCTGTGTTTCTCACCCACTCCTCCGAATGGCAGTGTTATCACAGTCGTGTGGACCAGTCCATCATTGGAGCAGAACCCCCCGCTGCTGGTACATTCCATCACCTTGGTAACCACCTGCAGGGGGAGGAGTCAGTGCTTTCAAAAGATATCTCATTATCAACGATACCGCAACAGAGACACACGCACAGTGAGACACACACTCCCGTTCCTAATTTAGCTGTTTTATTGAACACAGTGTCATGTGTTAACACAATGTAAAGATTTGGCACTTTCTTCACTTTATTAATAATGCTGGTAAGAATACGGTAATCTCAAACAAAGTTCATGATTAATTAATACAATGTATTGCACATGTGCAGCGTGATTCAGACTCCTCCTCTCCCCTCTCCTCTCCTCCTCTCCAGCAGTGTGCAGCTCCCCCTCTCCTCTCCTCCTCTACAGCAGTGTGCAGCTCCACTTCCTCTCCTGTGTTGCCTGCAGCAGTCTCTCCAGTTTCTGCTCGCTGTAGGGCGGGTAGCGCAGCTGGTTCGCCCACTCGAGCCCGAAGCCGCGCAGCACACAGGAGCGCTGGTGAGAGAACGTGTCGAAGCTGAACCGGCCGTGGTACCGACCCACACCACTGGAGCCTGGAGAGAGAGAGAGGAGAGAGGGAGAGGGGAGAGGAGAGGGGGAGTGAGGAGACGGGCAGGAGGGGGAGAGGACAAGGGGAGTATGGAGAGAGGGAGAGGAGATGGGGAGCGTGGAGAGGGGGGGAGAGGAGAGAAGGGAACAGTGTTCATTTTTGAAATCACTACCCTCTACTTGGTTTCTTTGTGTGTCTCAGTGTGTGTGTGTGTTTCAGTGTATGTGTTTCAGTGTGTGTCTCGTGTGTTTGTGTGTGTTTCAGTGTATGTCTCGTGTGTGTGTTTCAGTGTATGTGTTTCAGTGTGTGTGTGTGTTTCAGTGTATGTGTTTCAGTGTTTGTGTGTGTTTCAGTGTGTGTGTTTCAGTGTTTGTGTGTGTTTCAGTGTATGTGTTTCAGTGTGTGTGTCTCGGTCTGTGTTTCAGTGTAGGTGTTTCAGTGTGTGTGTGTGTTTCAGTGTATGTGTTTCAGTGTGTGTCTCGTGTGTTTGTGTGTGTTTCAGTGTGTGTGTTTCAGTGTATGTGTTTCAGTGTGTGTGTGTGTTTCAGTGTATGTGTTTCAGTGTATGTGTTTCAGTGTGTGTGTCTCGGTCTGTTTCAGTGTATGTGTTTCAGTGTATGTGTTTCAGTGTGTGTCTCGTGTGTTTCAGTGTATGTGTTTCAGTGTGTGTGTGTCTCGGTGTGTGTGTTTGTTTCAGTGTGTGTCTCGGTGTATGTATTTCAGTGTGTGTGTGTGTTTCAGTGTGTGTCTCAGTGTGTGTGTGTGTCTCGGTGTTTCAGTGTGTGTCTCGGTGTGTGTGTGTGTGTTTCGGTGTGTGTCTCGGTGTGTGTGTTTCAGTGTGTGTTTCGGTGTGTGTCTCGGTGTGTGTGTGTGTCTCGGTGTGTATCTCTGTGTTTCTCACCCACTCCTCCGAATGGCAGTGTTATCACAGTCGTGTGGACCAGTCCATCATTGGAGCAGAACCCCCCGCTGCTGGTACATTCCATCACCTTGGTAACCACCTGCAGGGGGAGGAGTCAGTGCTTTCAAAAGATATCTCATTATCAACGATACCGCAACAGAGACACACGCACAGTGAGACACACACTCCCGTTCCTAATTTAGCTGTTTTATTGAACACAGTGTCATGTGTTAACACAATGTAAAGATTTGGCACTTTCTTCACTTTATTAATAATGCTGGTAAGAATACGGTAATCTCAAACAAAGTTCATGATTAATTAATACAATGTATTGCACATGTGCAGCGTGATTCAGACTCCTCCTCTCCCCTCTCCTCTCCTCTCCAGCAGTGTGCAGCTCCCCCTCTCCTCTCCTCCTCTACAGCAGTGTGCAGCTCCACTTCCTCTCCTGTGTTGCCTGCAGCAGTCTCTCCAGTTTCTGCTCGCTGTAGGGCGGGTAGCGCAGCTGGTTCGCCCACTCGAGCCCGAAGCCGCGCAGCACACAGGAGCGCTGGTGAGAGAACGTGTCGAAGCTGAACCGGCCGTGGTACCGACCCACACCACTGGAGCCTGGAGAGAGAGAGAGAGAGGAGAGTGAAGAGAGGGGAGAGGAGAGGGGGAGTGAGGAGACGGGCAGGAGGGGGAGAGGACAAGGGGAGTATGGAGAGAGAGGGAGAGGAGATGGGGAGCGTGGAGAGGGGGGGAGAGGAGAGAAGGGAACAGTGTTCATTTTTTAAATCACTACCCTCTACTTGGTTTCTTTGTGTGTCTCAGTGTGTGTGTGTGTGTTTCAGTGTATGTGTTTCAGTGTGTGTCTCGTGTGTTTGTGTGTGTTTCAGTGTATGTCTCGTGTGTGTGTTTCAGTGTATGTGTTTCAGTGTGTGTGTTTCAGTGTATGTGTTTCAGTGTTTGTGTGTGTTTCAGTGTATGTGTTTCAGTGTGTGTGTCTCGGTCTGTGTTTCAGTGTATGTGTTTCAGTGTGTGTGTGTGTGTTTCAGTGTATGTGTTTCAGTGTGTGTCTCGTGTGTTTCAGTGTATGTGTTTCAGTGTGTGTGTGTCTCGGTGTGTGTGTTTGTTTCAGTGTGTGTCTCGGTGTATGTATTTCAGTGTGTGTGTGTGTTTCAGTGTGTGTCTCAGTGTGTGTGTGTGTCTCGGTGTTTCAGTGTGTGTCTCGGTGTGTGTGTGTGTGTGTTTCAGTGTGTGTCTCGGTGTGTGTGTGTGTTTCAGTGTGTGTGTGTGTGTTTCAGTGTGTGTTTCGGTGTGTGTCTCGGTGTGTGTGTGTGTTTCGGTGTGTGTCTCGGTGTGTGTGTGTGTCTCGGTGTTTCAGTGTGTGTCTCGGTGTGTGTGTGTGTCTCGGTGTTTCAGTGTGTGTCTCGGTGTGTGTGTGTGTTTCAGTGTGTGTGTGTGTTTCAGTGTGTGTTTCGGTGTGTGTCTCGGTGTGTGTGTGTGTTTCGGTGTGTGTCTCGGTGTGTGTGTGTGTCTCGGTGTGTATCTCTGTGTTTCTCACCCACTCCTCCGAATGGCAGTGTTATCACAGTCGTGTGGACCAGTCCATCATTGGAGCAGAACCCCCCGCTGCTGGTACATTCCATCACCTTGGTAACCACCTGCAGGGGGAGGAGTCAGTGCTTTCAAAAGACATCTCATTATCAACGATACCGCAACAGAGACACACGCACAGTGAGACACACACTCCCGCTGCACAGCAGTGTGATCCAGTCCTGGTTTCACTGGGAGTTTAATAATAAGACACACCTGAGCTTGTTAGCTAGACACACTGGGGCTGATCAAGCTGGTAGTAAAACCTGGAATGGGTGACGCTGCTGTGCAATAGGAGTCTGATTCCCAGCCCTGCACACACAAACATAGTAGTAGACTCACACTGAGACACACAGTGATGCTGACACACCTCCCCTCTCTCCTCTCCTCTCCTCTCTCCTCACCTTGCTGTCTCCAGTTTACAGATACAGTGCCAGTGGTTTCTCCTCTCCTCACCTTGCTGTCTCCAGTGTACAGATACAGTGCCAGTGGTTTCTCCTCTCCTCACCTTGCTGTCTCCAGTGTACAGATACAGTGCCAGTGGTTTCTCTCTGCAGTTGATGAAGTTGATGGCTTCCTCCAGGCTCTCCACAGTGAGGATGGGGAGGACCGGTCCGAAGATCTCCTCCTGCATCACAGGGTCCGACTCGCTCACATCCACCAACACCGTGGGGGCTGCGGGGGGGAGGGGGGGAATCGGGTAAACACTCGGCACTGCCCCCCCCCCTACCCCCCCACCTGATTTCAGACTATCAGCCTCCCCTTCCTCTCCCCCTCTCACCCCAGTCTCTCCCCTCCTCCCCCTCTCACCCCAGTCTCTCCCCTCCTCCCCCTCTCACCCCAGTCTCTCCCCCTCTGTCCTCTCTCCCCCTCTCTCCTCTCTCCACCTCTCTCCACCTCAGTCTCTCCCCCTCTCTCTCCTCTCCCCCACCTCAGTCTTTCTCCTCACCTATGTACCTCTCCCCCTCCTCAGTCTCTCCCCCTCTCTCTCACCTATGTACCTCTCCCCCTCTCCTCTCTATGTACCTCTCCCCCTCCTCAGTCTCTCCCCCTCTCTCTCACCTATGTACCTCTCCCCCTCTCCTCTCTATGTACCTCTCCCCCTCCTCAGTCTCTCCCCCTCTCACTTATGTACCTCCCCCTCTCCTCTCTCACCTATGTACCCACCTATGTACCTCTCCCCCTCCTCAGTCTCCCCCTCTCTCTCCTCTCTCACCTATGTACCTCCCCCTCCTCAGTCTCCCCCTCTCTCTCCTCTCTCACCTATGTACCTCCCCCTCCTCAGTCTCCCCCTCTCTCTCCTCTCTCACCTATGTACCTCTCCCTCAGTCTCCCCCTCTCTCTCCTCTCTCACCTATGTACCTCCCCCTCCTCAGTCTCCCCCTCTCTCTCCTCTCTCACCTATGTACCTCTCCCCCTCCTCAGTCTCTCCTCCGATCTCCCCTCTCTCTCTCCTCAGTCTCTCTCTCCTCTCACCTATGTACCTCTCCCCCTCCTCAGTCTCTCCTCCGATCTCCACTCTCCCCTGGCTGTTACTCAGCAGGTCTCGGATTCTCTCGAAGTGTCGCTGGTTGATGATCCTGCCGAAGTCTCGGGACTCCCTGGGCTCCGTCCCGTAGAGCTGGGTGATGCAGTCCCTGAGCGCGGGCAGCAGGAGGCGCCGTGTCTCTGGGGAGCACAGCACGTAGTCCGGCGCCACGCAGCTCTGACCCGCGTTGAAGAACCGGGCCCAGACCAGCCTCCGTGCCGTCGCCGTGATGTCGCAGCTCCCCTCCACCAGGGCGGGGCTCTTACCCCCCAGCTCCAGGGTCACGGGGGTCAGGTGACAGGAAGCGGCGCGCATCACCGAGCGAGCCACGGACACGCCCCCTGAAACACAAGAGAGACACGCCCCCTGAAACACACGAGAGACACGCCCCCTGAAACACACGAGAGACACGCCCCCTGAAATACACGAGAGACACGCCCCCTGAAACACACGAGACACGCCCCCTAAAACACACGAGACACGCCCCTGAGACACACGAGAGACACGCCCCCTGAAACACACGAGACACGCCCCCTGAAACACACGAGACACACGAGACACGCCCCTGAGACACACGAGAGACACGCCCCCTAAAACACACGAGAGACACGCTCCATGAAACACACAAGACACGCCCCTGAAACACACGAGACACGCCCCCGAGACACACGAGACACGCCCCTGAAACACATCAGAGACACGCCCCTGAAACACACGAGAGACACGCCCCCTGAAACACACGAGACACGCCCCCTGAAACACACGAGACACGCCCCCTGAAACACACGAGAGACAC
>NW_026708362.1:47500-65341 GCF_902713425.1 Acipenser ruthenus
AGAGACAGGAGATTAAACAGAAACACAGAGAGAGACAGGAGATTAAACAAGAACACAGAGAGACAGGAGATTAAACAGAAACACAGAGAGAGACAGGAGATTAAACAGGAACACAGAGAGAGACAGGAGATTAAACAGGAACACAGAGATAGACAGGAGATTAAACAGGAACACAGAGAGAGAGACAAGAGATTAAACAGAAACACAGAGAGACAGGAGATTAAACAGGAACACAGAGAGAGAGACAAGAGATTAAACAGGAACACAGAGAGAGACAGGAGATTAAACAGGAACACAGAGAGAGACAGGAGATTAAACAAGAACACAGAGAGACAGGAGATTAAACAGAAACACAGAGAGAGACAGGAGATTAAACAGAAACACAGAGAGAGACAGGAGATTAAACAAGAACACAGAGAGACAGGAGATTAAACAGAAACACAGAGAGAGACAGGAGATTAAACAGAAACACAGAGAGAGACAGGAGATTAAACAGGAACACAGAGAGAGACAGGAGATTAAACAGGAACACAGAGATAGACAGGAGATTAAACAGGAACACAGAGAGAGACAGGAGATTAAACAGAAACACAGAGAGAGACAGGAGATTAAACAGAAACACAGAGAGAGACAGGAGATTAAACAGGAACACAGAGAGAGACAGGAGATTAAACAGGAACACAGAGAGAGACAGGAGATTAAACAGGAACACAGAGAGAGACAGGAGATTAAACAGAAACACAGAGAGACAGGAGATTAAACAGGAACACAGAGAGACAGGAGATTAAACAGGAACACAGAGAGAGACAGGAGATTAAACAGAAACACAGAGAGAGACAGGAGATTAAACAGGAACACAGAGAGAGACAGGAGATTAAACAGGAACACAGAGAGAGACAGGAGATTAAACAGGAACACAGAGAGAGACAGGAGATTAAACAGAAACACAGAGAGACAGGAGATTAAACAGGAACACAGAGAGACAGGAGATTAAACAGAAACACAGAGAGAGACAGGAGAGTAAACAGGACAGAGAGAGGAGATTAAACAGGAACACAGAGAGAGACAGGAGATTAAACAGAAACACAGAGAGAGAGACAGGAGATTAAACAGAAACACAGAGAGACAGGAGATTAAACAGGAACACAGAGAGAGACAGGAGATTAAACAGGAACACAGAGAGACAGGAGATTAAACAGGAACACAGAGAGAGACAGGAGATTAAACAGGAACAGAGAGAGAGACAGGAGATTAAACAAGAACACAGAGAGACAGGAGATTAAACAGAAACACAGAGAGAGACAGGAGATTAAACAGAAACACAGAGAGAGACAGGAGATTAAACAAGAACACAGAGAGAGACAGGAGATCAAACAGAAACACAGAGAGAGACAGGAGATTAAACAGGAACACAGAGAGAGACAGGAGATTAAACAGGAACACAGAGAGAGACAGGAGATTAAACAAGAACACAGAGAGAGACAGGAGATCAAACAGAAACACAGAGAGAGACAGGAGATTAAACAGAAACACAGAGAGAGACAGGAGATTAAACAGAAACACAGAGAGAGACAGGAGATTAAACAGAAACACAGAGAGAGACAGGAGATTAAACAGAAACACAGAGAGAGACAGGAGATTAAACAGGAACACAGAGAGAGACAGGAGATTAAACAGGACAGAGAGAGGAGATTAAACAGAAACACAGAGAGAGACAGGAGATTAAACAGGAACACAGAGAGAGACAGGAGATTAAACAGGAACACAGAGAGAGACAGGAGATTAAACAGGACAGAGAGAGGAGATTAAACAGGAACACAGAGAGAGGAGATTAAACAGGAACACAGAGAGAGACAGGAGATTAAACAGGAACACAGAGAGAGAGACAGGAGATTAAACAAGAACACAGAGAGAGACAGGAGATCAAACAGGACAGAGAGAGGAGATTAAACAGAAACACAGAGAGAGACAGGAGATTAAACAGGAACACAGAGAGAGAGAGGAGATTAAACAGGAACACATAGAGAGACAGGAGATTAAACAGGAACACAGAGAGAGACAGGAGATTAAACAGGAACACAGAGAGAGACAGGAGATTAAACAGAAACAGAGAGAGACAGGAGATTAAACAGGAACACAGAGAGAGACAGGAGAGTAAACAAGAACACAGAGAGAGACAGGAGATCAAACAGGACAGAGAGAGGAGATTAAACAGAAACACAGAGAGAGACAGGAGATTAAACAGGAACACAGAGAGAGACAGGAGATTAAACAAGAACACAGAGAGAGAGACAGGAGATTAAACAGGAACACAGAGAGAGAGAGGAGATTAAACAGGAACACAGAGAGAGACAGGAGATTAAACAGAAACAGAGAGAGACAGGAGATTAAACAAGAACACAGAGAGAGACAGGAGATTAAACAAGAACACAGAGAGAGAGACAGGAGATTAAACAGGAACACAGAGAGAGACAGGAGATTAAACAGGAACACAGAGAGAGACAGGAGATTAAACAGAAACAGAGAGAGACAGGAGATTAAACAAGAACACAGAGAGAGACAGGAGATTAAACAGAAACACAGAGAGACAGGAGATTAAACAGGAACACAGAGAGAGAGAGGAGATTAAACAGGAACACACAGAGAGACAGGAGATTAAACAGGAACACAGAGAGAGACAGGAGAGTAAACAAGAACACAGAGAGACAGGAGATCAAACAGGACAGAGAGAGGAGATTAAACAGGAACACAGAGAGAGACAGGAGATTAAACAGGAACACAGAGAGAGACAGGAGATTAAACAGAAACAGAGAGAGACAGGAGATTAAACAGGAACACAGAGAGAGAGAGGAGATTAAACAGGAACACACAGAGAGACAGGAGATTAAACAGGAACACAGAGAGAGACAGGAGATTAAACAGGAACACAGAGAGAGAGAGGAGATTAAACAGGAACACAGAGAGAGACAGGAGATTAAACAGAAACACAGAGAGAGACAGGAGATTAAACAGGAACACAGAGAGACAGGAGATTAAACAGAAACAGAGAGAGACAGGAGATTAAACAGGAACACAGAGAGAGACAGGAGAGTAAACAAGAACACAGAGAGAGACAGGAGATCAAACAGGACAGAGAGAGGAGATTAAACAGAAACACAGAGAGAGACAGGAGATTAAACAGGAACACAGAGAGAGAGAGGAGATTAAACAGGAACACATAGAGAGACAGGAGATTAAACAGGAACACAGAGAGAGACAGGAGATTAAACAGGAACACAGAGAGAGACAGGAGATTAAACAGAAACACAGAGAGACAGGAGATTAAACAGGAACAGAGAGAGGAGATTAAACAGAAACACAGAGAGAGACAGGAGATTAAACAGAAACACAGAGAGAGACAGGAGATTAAACAGAAACACAGAGAGAGAGGAGATTAAACAGGAACACAGAGAGAGAGAGGAGATTAAACAGAAACACAGAGAGAGACAGGAGATTAAACAGGAACACAGAGAGAGACAGGAGATTAAACAGGAACACAGAGAGAGAGAGGAGATTAAACAGGAACAGAGAGAGGAGATTAAACAGAAACACATAGAGAGACAGGAGATTAAACAGGAACACAGAGAGAGACAGGAGATTAAACAGAAACACAGAGAGAGAGGAGATTAAACAGGAACACAGAGAGAGAGAGGAGATTAAACAGAAACACAGAGAGAGACAGGAGATTAAACAGGAACACAGAGAGAGACAGGAGATTAAACAGGACAGAGAGAGAGACAGGAGATTAAACAGGAACACAGAGAGAGACAGGAGATTAAACAGGAACACAGAGAGAGAGAGGAGATTAAACAGGAACAGAGAGAGGAGATTAAACAGAAACACATAGAGAGACAGGAGATTAAACAGAAACAGAGAGAGACAGGAGATTAAACAAGAACACAGAGAGAGACAGGAGATCAAACAGAAACACAGAGAGAGACAGGAGATTAAACAGAAACACAGAGAGAGAGAGGAGATTAAACAGAAACACAGAGAGAGACAGGAGATTAAACAGAAACACAGAGAGAGACAGGAGATTAAACAGGAACACAGAGAGAGAGAGGAGATTAAACAGGAACAGAGAGAGGAGATTAAACAGAAACACAGAGAGAGACAGGAGATTAAACAGAAACACAGAGAGACAGGAGATTAAACAGGAACACAGAGAGAGAGGAGATTAAACAGGAACACAGAGAGAGAGAGGAGATTAAACAGGAACACAGAGAGAGACAGGAGATTAAACAGGAACACAGAGAGACAGGAGATTAAACAGGAACACAGAGAGAGACAGGAGATTAAACAGGAACACAGAGAGAGACAGGAGATTAAACAGAAACACAGAGAGAGACAGGAGATTAAACAGGAACACAGAGAGAGACAGGAGATTAAACAGGAACACAGAGAGAGACAGGAGATTAAACAGAAACACAGAGAGAGACAGGAGATTAAACAGGAACACAGAGAGAGACAGGAGATTAAACAGGAACACAGAGAGAGACAGGAGATTAAACAGAAACACAGAGAGAGACAGGAGATTAAACAAGAACACAGAGAGAGAGGAGATTAAACAGAAACACAGAGAGAGACAGGAGATTAAACAGAAACACAGAGAGAGACAGGAGATTAAACAGGAACACAGAGAGACAGGAGATTAAACAGAAACACAGAGAGAGACAGGAGATTAAACAGGAACACAGAGAGAGACAGGAGATTAAACAGAAACACAGAGAGAGACAGGAGATTAAACAAGAACACAGAGAGAGACAGGAGATCAAACAGAAACACAGAGAGAGACAGGAGATTAAACAGAAACAGAGAGAGACAGGAGATTAAACAGGACAGAGAGAGAGACAGGAGATTAAACAGGAACACAGAGAGAGACAGGAGATTAAACAGAAACAGAGAGAGACAGGAGATTAAACAGGAACACAGAGAGAGACAGGAGATTAAACAGGAACACAGAGAGAGACAGGAGATTAAACAGAAACACAGAGAGAGACAGGAGATTAAACAGAAACACAGAGAGAGACAGGAGATTAAACAGGAACACAGAGAGAGACAGGAGATTAAACAGGAACACAGAGAGAGACAGGAGATTAAACAGAAACACAGAGAGACAGGAGATTAAACAGAAACACAGAGAGAGACAGGAGATTAAACAGGAACACAGAGAGAGACAGGAGATTAAACAGAAACACAGAGAGAGACAGGAGATTAAACAGGAACACAGAGAGAGACAGGAGATTAAACAGGAACACAGAGAGAGACAGGAGATTAAACAGGAACACAGAGAGAGACAGGAGATTAAACAGAAACACAGAGAGACAGGAGATTAAACAGAAACACAGAGAGAGACAGGAGATTAAACAGGAACACAGAGAGAGACAGGAGATTAAACAAGAACACAGAGAGAGACAGGAGATCAAACAGAAACACAGAGAGAGACAGGAGATTAAACAGAAACAGAGAGAGACAGGAGATTAAACAAGAACACAGAGAGAGACAGGAGATTAAACAAGAACACAGAGAGAGACAGGAGATCAAACAGAAACACAGAGAGAGACAGGAGATCAAACAGAAACACAGAGAGACAGGAGATTAAACAGGAACACAGAGAGAGACAGGAGATTAAACAGGAACACAGAGAGAGACAGGAGATTAAACAGAAACACAGAGAGAGACAGGAGATTAAACAGAAACACAGAGAGAGACAGGAGATTAAACAGAAACACAGAGAGAGACAGGAGATTAAACAGAAACACAGAGAGAGAGACAGGAGATTAAACAGAAACACAGAGAGAGACAGGAGATTAAACAAGAACACAGAGAGAGAGACAGGAGATTAAACAGGAACACAGAGAGAGAGGAGATTAAACAGGAACACAGAGAGACAGGAGATTAAACAGGAACACAGAGAGAGACAGGAGATTAAACAGGAACACAGAGAGAGACAGGAGATTAAACAGAAACACAGAGAGAGACAGGAGATTAAACAGGAACACAGAGAGAGACAGGAGATTAAACAGAAACACAGAGAGAGACAGGAGATTAAACAGAAACACAGAGAGAGACAGGAGATTAAACAGAAACACAGAGAGAGACAGGAGATTAAACAAGAACACAGAGAGAGACAGGAGATTAAACAGGAACACAGAGAGACAGGAGATTAAACAGAAACACAGAGAGAGACAGGAGATTAAACAGGAACACAGAGAGAGACAGGAGATTAAACAGGAACACAGAGAGACAGGAGATTAAACAGGAACACAGAGAGAGACAGGAGATTAAACAGGAACACAGAGAGAGACAGGAGATTAAACAGAAACACAGAGAGAGACAGGAGATTAAACAGAAACACAGAGAGAGACAGGAGATTAAACAAGAACACAGAGAGAGACAGGAGATTAAACAAGAACACAGAGAGAGAGACAGGAGATTAAACAGGAACACAGAGAGAGACAGGAGATTAAACAGAAACACAGAGAGACAGGAGATTAAACAGAAACACAGAGAGAGACAGGAGATTAAACAGAAACACAGAGAGAGACAGGAGATTAAACAGAAACACAGAGAGACAGGAGATTAAACAGGAACACAGAGAGAGACAGGAGATTAAACAGAAACACAGAGAGAGACAGGAGATTAAACAAGAACACAGAGAGACAGGAGATTAAACAAGAACACAGAGAGAGACAGGAGATTAAACAGAAACAGAGAGAGACAGGAGATTAAACAGAAACAGAGAGAGACAGGAGATTAAACAGGAACACAGAGAGACAGGAGATTAAACAGGAACACAGAGAGAGACAGGAGATTAAACAGGAACACAGAGAGAGACAGGAGATTAAACAAGAACACAGAGAGAGACAGGAGATTAAACAAGAACACAGAGAGAGACAGGAGATTAAACAAGAACAGAGAGAGAGACAGGAGATTAAACAGGAACACAGAGAGACAGGAGATTAAACAGAAACACAGAGAGAGACAGGAGATTAAACAGAAACACAGAGAGAGACAGGAGATTAAACAAGAACACAGAGAGAGACAGGAGATTAAACAGGAACAGAGAGAGAGAGGAGATTAAACAGAAACACAGAGAGAGACAGGAGATTAAACAAGAACACAGAGAGAGACAGGAGATTAAACAGAAACACAGAGAGAGAGACAGGAGATTAAACAGAAACACAGAGAGACAGGAGATTAAACAGGAACACAGAGAGAGACAGGAGATTAAACAAGAACACAGAGAGAGAGACAGGAGATTAAACAGGAACACAGAGAGAGAGGAGATTAAACAGGAACACAGAGAGACAGGAGATTAAACAGGAACACAGAGAGAGACAGGAGATTAAACAGGAACACAGAGAGAGACAGGAGATTAAACAGAAACACAGAGAGAGACAGGAGATTAAACAGAAACACAGAGAGAGACAGGAGATTAAACAAGAACACAGAGAGAGACAGGAGATTAAACAAGAACACAGAGAGAGACAGGAGATTAAACAGGACAGAGAGAGACAGGAGATTAAACAAGAACACAGAGAGAGAGACAGGAGATTAAACAGGAACACAGAGAGACAGGAGATTAAACAGGACAGAGAGAGGAGATTAAACAGAAACACAGAGAGAGACAGGAGATTAAACAGGAACACAGAGAGAGACAGGAGATTAAACAGAAACAGAGAGAGACAGGAGATTAAACAAGAACACAGAGAGAGACAGGAGATTAAACAGGAACACAGAGAGAGACAGGAGATTAAACAGGACAGAGAGAGGAGATTAAACAGGAACACAGAGAGAGGAGATTAAACAGGAACACAGAGAGAGACAGGAGATTAAACAGGAACACAGAGAGAGAGACAGGAGATTAAACAAGAACACAGAGAGAGACAGGAGATTAAACAGGACAGAGAGAGGAGATTAAACAGGAACACAGAGAGAGAGGAGATTAAACAGAAACACAGAGAGAGACAGGAGATTAAACAAGAACACAGAGAGACAGGAGATTAAACAGGAACACAGAGAGAGAGAGGAGATTAAACAGGAACACAGAGAGAGACAGGAGATTAAACAGAAACAGAGAGAGACAGGAGATTAAACAGGAACACAGAGAGAGAGAGGAGATTAAACAGAAACACAGAGAGAGACAGGAGATTAAACAGGAACACAGAGAGAGACAGGAGATTAAACAGAAACAGAGAGAGACAGGAGATTAAACAAGAACACAGAGAGAGACAGGAGATTAAACAGAAACACAGAGAGACAGGAGATTAAACAGGAACACAGAGAGAGAGAGGAGATTAAACAGAAACACAGAGAGAGACAGGAGATTAAACAGGAACACAGAGAGAGACAGGAGATTAAACAGAAACAGAGAGAGACAGGAGATTAAACAAGAACACAGAGAGAGACAGGAGATTAAACAGGAACACAGAGAGAGACAGGAGATTAAACAGGACAGAGAGAGGAGATTAAACAGGAACACAGAGAGAGGAGATTAAACAGGAACACAGAGAGAGACAGGAGATTAAACAGGAACACAGAGAGAGAGACAGGAGATTAAACAAGAACACAGAGAGAGAGGAGATTAAACAGGAACACAGAGAGACAGGAGATTAAACAGAAACAGAGAGAGACAGGAGATTAAACAGGAACACAGAGAGAGAGAGGAGATTAAACAGAAACACAGAGAGAGACAGGAGATTAAACAGGAACACAGAGAGAGACAGGAGATTAAACAGAAACAGAGAGAGACAGGAGATTAAACAGGAACACAGAGAGAGAGAGGAGATTAAACAGAAACACAGAGAGAGACAGGAGATTAAACAGGAACACAGAGAGACAGGAGATTAAACAGAAACACAGAGAGAGACAGGAGATTAAACAGGAACACAGAGAGAGACAGGAGATTAAACAGGAACAGAGAGAGACAGGAGATTAAACAGGAACACAGAGAGAGACAGGAGATTAAACAGAAACAGAGAGAGACAGGAGATTAAACAGAAACACAGAGAGACAGGAGATTAAACAGGAACACACAGAGAGACAGGAGATTAAACAGGAACACAGAGAGAGACAGGAGAGTAAACAAGAACACAGAGAGAGACAGGAGAGTAAACAAGAACACAGAGAGAGACAGGAGATCAAACAGGACAGAGAGAGGAGATTAAACAGGAACACAGAGAGAGACAGGAGATTAAACAGGAACACAGAGAGAGACAGGAGATTAAACAGGAACACAGAGAGAGACAGGAGATTAAACAAGAACACAGAGAGAGACAGGAGATTAAACAGAAACACAGAGAGACAGGAGATTAAACAGGAACACAGAGAGAGACAGGAGATTAAACAGGAACACAGAGAGAGACAGGAGATTAAACAGGAACACAGAGAGAGACAGGAGAGTAAACAAGAACACAGAGAGAGACAGGAGATCAAACAGAAACACAGAGAGAGACAGGAGATTAAACAGAAACACAGAGAGAGACAGGAGATTAAACAGGAACACAGAGAGAGACAGGAGATTAAACAGAAACAGAGAGAGACAGGAGATTAAACAAGAACACAGAGAGAGACAGGAGATTAAACAGAAACACAGAGAGACAGGAGATTAAACAGAAACACAGAGAGAGACAGGAGATTAAACAGAAACACAGAGAGAGGAGATTAAACAGGAACACAGAGAGAGACAGGAGATTAAACAGAAACAGAGAGAGACAGGAGATTAAACAAGAACACAGAGAGAGACAGGAGATTAAACAGAAACACAGAGAGACAGGAGATTAAACAGAAACACAGAGAGACAGGAGATTAAACAGAAACACAGAGAGAGACAGGAGATTAAACAGGAACACAGAGAGAGACAGGAGATTAAACAGGAACACAGAGAGAGACAGGAGATTAAACAGGAACACAGAGAGAGACAGGAGATTAAACAGAAACAGAGAGAGACAGGAGATTAAACAAGAACACAGAGAGAGACAGGAGATTAAACAGAAACACAGAGAGACAGGAGATTAAACAGAAACACAGAGAGAGACAGGAGATCAAACAGAAACACAGAGAGAGACAGGAGATTAAACAGAAACACAGAGAGAGACAGGAGATTAAACAAGAACACAGAGAGAGACAGGAGATCAAACAGGACAGAGAGAGGAGATTAAACAGGAACACAGAGAGAGAGGAGATTAAACAGGAACACAGAGAGAGAGGAGATTAAACAGAAACACAGAGAGAGACAGGAGATTAAACAGGAACACAGAGAGAGACAGGAGATTAAACAGAAACACAGAGAGAGAGACAGGAGATTAAACAGAAACACAGAGAGACAGGAGATTAAACAGGAACACACAGAGAGAGACAGGAGATTAAACAGGAACACAGAGAGAGACAGGAGATTAAACAGGACAGAGAGAGAGACAGGAGATTAGACAGGACAGAGAGAGAGACAGGAGATTAAACAGAAACACAGAGAGAGACAGGAGATTAAACAGGAACACAGAGAGAGACAGGAGATTAAACAGGAACACAGAGAGACAGGAGATTAAACAGGAACACAGAGAGAGACAGGAGATTAAACAGGAACACAGAGAGAGACAGGAGATTAAACAGGAACACAGAGAGAGACAGGAGATTAAACAGGAACACAGAGAGAGACAGGAGATTAAACAGGAACACAGAGAGACAGGAGATTAAACAGAAACACAGAGAGAGACAGGAGATTAAACAGAAACAGAGACAGGAGATTAAACAGAAACAGAGAGAGACAGGAGATTAAACAGGAACACAGAGAGAGACAGGAGAGTAAACAAGAACACAGAGAGAGACAGGAGATCAAACAGGACAGAGAGAGGAGATTAAACAGAAACACAGAGAGAGACAGGAGATTAAACAGGAACACAGAGAGAGACAGGAGATTAAACAAGAACACAGAGAGAGAGACAGGAGATTAAACAGGAACACAGAGAGAGAGAGGAGATTAAACAGGAACACACAGAGAGAGACAGGAGATTAAACAGAAACACAGAGAGAGACAGGAGATTAAACAGGAACACAGAGAGAGACAGGAGATTAAACAGGAACACAGAGAGACAGGAGATTAAACAGGAACACAGAGAGAGACAGGAGATTAAACAGGAACACAGAGAGAGACAGGAGATTAAACAGAAACACAGAGAGAGACAGGAGATTAAACAGAAACACAGAGAGAGACAGGAGATTAAACAGAAACAGAGACAGGAGATTAAACAGAAACACAGAGAGACAGGAGATTAAACAGAAACACAGAGAGAGACAGGAGATTAAACAGGAACACAGAGAGAGACAGGAGATTAAACAGAAACACAGAGAGAGACAGGAGATTAAACAGGACAGAGAGAGAGACAGGAGATTAGACAGGACAGAGAGAGAGAGAGGAGATTAAACAGAAACACAGAGAGAGACAGGAGATTAAACAGGAACAGAGAGAGACAAGAGATTAAACAGGAACACAGAGAGAGACAGGAGATTAAACAGGAACACAGAGAGAGACAGCAGATTAGACAGGACAGCAGAGGCGTGCTGTGATTGGCTGGTGTGCGTTCTCGGTCTCTGATTCCTCTCACCAGTGATTTCTCCACATGTTCCGGCTTCATCCACGACGCCAGGTGATTGATGGCGTAGTTCGCTTCGTTAATCGCCATGGAGATCTCTGAGATCATCGTCTCGAATTTTGGCTGGGGGGGGGAGAGAGGGGGGAGCGTGAGAAGCAATGTGGAGGCACACACACACTGAGATACACACCTGTCATGATAATCAGGCTCCTATCCCACAGCAGTGTGATCCAGTCCAGGTTTTACTACCAGCTTGATCAGCCCCAGTGTGTCTAGCTAACAAGCTCAGGTGTGTCTTATTATTAAACTCCTAGTGAAGCCAAGAGACTCTTTCTCTCTCTCTCTCTCTCTCTCTCTCTCTCTCTCTCTCTCTCACTCTCCTCTCTCTCCTCTCCCCCTCTCTCTCCCCCTCTCACACCTCTCTCTCTTCCCCTCTCCCCTTCTCTCTCTCCCCCGTCTCTCCCCCCCTCTCTCTCCCCCTCCCCCCTCTCTCTCTCACCTTGCGCAGGTCTCTCTCCAGTGCTTCCACAATCGGCCCCTCGTTCTCTCTCAGGAGCTTCACAATCGAGTTCAGCTGGGAGATCCGGAATTCTGCTGGACGGGTTTTCCGGGTGCCGAAAGAGTCCCGCAGCTTTTGGACAATCGCTCCGTAATCCGACATCGTTCCCTGCGGAGAGAGAGAGAGAGGGAGGAGAGGCATCAATACACACACACTGTGCAGCATCACTGCATCCTGAACACAGAGAGTGAGACAGAGACACACTCACTGCACATTGACTCTCACACAGTGGAGATTTCTATTTTAAAGTCACATATAGAGACAGACATGCACTGAGACACACACTCAGACACACACACACACAAACTCCTGACTGACTAATTCTATCTATCTCTTTCCCTCCCTCTCTCTCTCTCTCCCTCCCTCCTCCCTCTCTCTCTCTTTCGCACTCTCATTGCCACACACAGGAAGGAAGGGCTGAGCTGTCTTCTATAACTTCCCATATAAAATATATAAACCTCTCTGTGCTTTACAATGCTTCCCTATGCTTTACCAGACCTCTCTGTGCTTTACAATGCTTCCCTATGCTTTACCACACCTCTCTGTGCTTTACAATGCTTCCCTATGCTTTACCACACCTCTCTGTGCTTTACAATGCTTCCCTATGCTTTACCACACCTCTCTGTGCTTTACAATGCTTCCCTATGCTTTACCACACCTCTCTGTGCTTTACAATGCTTCCCTGTGCTTTACCAGACCTCTCTGTGCTTTACAATGCTTCCCTATGCTTTACCACACCTCTCTGTGCTTTACAATGCTTCCATATGCTTTACCACACCTCTCTGTGCTTTACAATGCTTCCCTATGCTTTACCAGACCTCTCTGTGCTTTACAATGCTTCCCTATGCTTTACCAGACCTCTCTGTGCTTTACAATGCTTCCCTATGCTTTACCAGACCTCTCTGTGCTTTACAATGCTTCCCTATGCTTTACCAGACCTCTCTGTGCTTTACAATGCTTCCCTATGCTTTACCAGACCTCTCTGTGCTTTACAATGCTTCCCTATGCTTTACCAGACCTCTCTGTGCTTTACAATGCTTCCCTATGCTTTACCAGACCTCTCTGTGTTTTACAATGCTTCCCTATGCTTTACCAGACCTCTCTGTGCTTTACAATGCTTCCCTATGCTTTACCAGACCTCTCTGTGCTTTACAATGCTTCCCTATGCTTTACCAGACCTCTCTGTGCTTTACAATGCTTCCCTATGCTTTACCAGACCTCTCTGTGCTTTACAATGCTTCCCTATGCTTTACCAGACCTCTCTGTGCTTTACAATGCTTCCCTATGCTTTACCAGACCTCTCTGTGCTTTACAATGCTTCCCTATGCTTTACCAGACCTCTCTGTGCTTTACAATGCTTCCCTATGCTTTACCAGACCTCTCTGTGCTTTACAATGCTTCCCTATGCTTTACCAGACCTCTCTGTGTTTTACAATGCTTCCCTATGCTTTACCAGACCTCTCTGTGCTTTACAATGCTTCCCTATGCTTTACCAGACCTCTCTGTGCTTTACAATGCTTCCCTATGCTTTACCAGACCTCTCTGTGCTTTACAATGCTTCCCTATGCTTTACCAGACCTCTCTGTGCTTTACAATGCTTCCCTATGCTTTACCAGACCTCTCTGTGCTTTACAATGCTTCCCTATGCTTTACCAGACCTCTCTGTGCTTTACAATGCTTCCCTGTGATTTATTACACTTCGCTGTGCGTTTTAGGGAAACTTGCACAACGTCCATAATATATACGTCAGGACTCTGCAAACGTTAGGGTAACAAATCTATTCAAACCGTAGAAAAGAATTAGTCGGTTTTTGAATACTAGAAATTCGCGGATATTCACTCGCATTAAGAAATATAACTGCCCACAAACGATAATGCATTTTTTTTAGTCAAAACTTAAGAATTCTACACTTTGTAAATGCATCTCTATTATTATTATTATTATTATTATTATTATTATTGAAATGTTTAGCTACCTACCTCGACTCGTACAGACGAGCAGACAGAACCCAAACTTCGGTACTTTTCGTCCAGCTTCGTTTTTCTCTCTTACGCTTCGGCTTGTTGCTATAGAAACCACCTGTACTCCAGAAACGCGGTGTAAATCGGAGACGTCTCGGTTTGGGGTTCAAATGCAAACGGATTAACAAACAAAATCCGAGCGAGTTTACGCGAGTCTCTTTAGACAGCACGGTGACATCTTCCTGTTTCGTTTTATTTTTTGACAAAAGAGAATTACTTTATTTCCGGTTTGTTTTTGCCCGTACCGTATAGCACCGTAAAGAAGCGCATCAGAGTTATAAACGCGTGTAAGAGATTGCGAGAGGCGATATAATACGAATTATTATTATTATTATTATTATTTATTTCTTAGCAGACGCCCTTATCCAGGGCGACTTACAATTGTTACAAGATATCACATTATTTTTACATACAATTACCCATTTATACAGTTGGGTTTTTACTGGAGCAATCTAGGTAAAGTACCTTGCTCAAGGGTACAGCAGCAGTGTCCCCCACCTGGGATTGAACCCACGACCCTCCGGTCCAGAGTCCAAAGCCCTGACCACTACTCCACACTGCTGCCCTGCGTTCATAGTGTCTTAATCTAATACCGCAAGAGAAGAGAAATCGCCGATTTACACACAATCTATTCAGCTGCGCAGCTCCAGAAAAAGATAAATAGCATCACCTAGAATTATAGGATTGAGACATAATTAAAAAAAAAACAAAAAAAAAACTATATGAACGTAATTTAGATTTTTTAAAAAAAATTAACACCGTGTAATCAAATAGAAACTACAAAATGATAATCGCAAAAAGTCTATACGGGAAGCCATAATAGCACTCCAGTGGTATTTAATGTTGGATTTCAGAAACGTCACATTTTTCAACGTCAGTTTTTCGCGAAGTAGATGGAAAACTATACAAAGCGCTGGGTGTGGAATTCAATATGTTAACAAGGGAACATTATTCAGCAGCTTTCATTGGACTCTATGAAGCTGAGGGAGTTCATTCTATATAGAGGGGGTGGAATTCAATATGTTAACAAGGGAACATTATTCAGCAGCTTTCATTGGACTCTATGAAGCTGAGGGAGTTCATTCTATATAGAGGGGGTGGAATTCAATATGTTAACAAGGGAACATTATTCAGCAGCTTTCATTGGACTCTATGAAGCTGAGGGAGTTCATTCTATATAGAGGGGATGGAATTCAATATGTTAACAAGGGAACATTATTCAGCAGCTTTCATTGGACTCTATGAAGCTGAGGGAGTTCATTCTATATAGAGGGGGTGGAATTCAATATGTTAACAAGGGAACATTATTCAGCAGCTTTCATTGGACTCTATGAAGCTGAGGGAGTTCATTCTATATAGAGGGGGTGGAATTCAATATGTTAACAAGGGAACATTATTCAGCAGCTTTCATTGGACTCTATGAAGCTGAGGGAGTTCATTCTATATAGAGGGGGTGGAATTCAATATGTTAACAAGGGAACATTATTCAGCAGCTTTCATTGGACTCTATGAAGCTGAGGGAGTTCATTCTATATAGAGGGTGTGCAATTCAATATGTTAACAAGGGAACATTATTCAGCAGCTTTCATTGGACTCTATGAAGCTGAGGGAGTTCATTCTATATAGAGGGGGTGGAATTCAATATGTTAACAAGGGAACATTATTCAGCAGCTTTCATTGGACTCTATATTTATAATTAAAAAAAGACTTATAAAAGGCGGTAGTCTAAATATATATATATATATATATATAATTAAAAAATATCTGTTTTACTGCAGAGAGATTTTATTAATACTGTAATATTGTACTGAATAGGGAAGCATTGTAAAGCACAGAGAGGTCTGGTAAAGCATAGGGAAGCATTGTAAAGCACAGAGAGGTCTGGTAAAGCATAGGGAAGCATTGTAAAGCACAGAGAGGTCTGGTAAAGCATAGGGAAGCATTGTAAAGCACAGAGAGGTCTGGTAAAGCATAGGGAAGCATTGTAAAGCACAGAGAGGTCTGGTAAAGCATAGGGAAGCATTGTAAAGCACAGAGAGGTCTGGTAAAGCATAGGGAAGCATTGTAAAGCACAGGGAGGTCTGGTAAAAGCATAGGGAAGCATTGTAAAGCACAGAGAGGTCTGGTAAAGCACAGGGAAGCATTGTAAAGCACAAACTAACCCTTATAAAAGTTTCCCATGGTAAAACATTCAATACAATAATGTAATACAACACAGTGAAAATAATGCTGCAAGTTTTGAGAAGGCGTTCACCCACTTCACTCCCCTCCCCTCTCTCTCTCACACACACAAACACACACAGCGAAAGAGGAAGTCAGACGAGTCTGGGTGTCTAAAACGAGAACGTTGTTACGTTTCCTTTTAATAATTATAAAGAAAAAGGGAATTGAAAGCGGGTTTCGCCTCTGCATCTGTTCAGTGCTTAACAAACCGAGAGTCGGATCAGCGGCATTGTAATTGTGCTGGAGAGACGGCCGCGGTGGACAGCGCGACTCGGGGAAACGACCGTTTTGTTTTCATTTAAAGATTAAAAAATAGATATAACTAAGAAATAAGAAAGAAAAAGAAAGGTAATACTTTGTTTTGTTGATTTTGTTGAAAAAAAGTAAGTAAATCGAGGAGAGTTCGTTTGTTTGGTTTGTTTTTATAAAGTCCAGCAGTACAGTGACGCGTTTGACTGTGCGTGTGAATTGGTTCGGTGTTGATAAAGTTGTGGACTTTGTGAGTAAACTCTCTGTGCTTTACAATGCTTCCCTGTGCTTTACCAGACCTCTCTGTGCTTTACAATGCTTCCCTATGCTTTACCAGACCTCTCTGTGCTTTACAATGCTTCCCTATGCTTTACCAGACCTCTCTGTGCTTTACAATGCTTCCCTATGCTTTACCAGACCTCTCTGTGCTTTACAATGCTTCCAATGCTTTACCAGACCTCTCTGTGCTTTACAATGCTTCCCTATGCTTTACCCAGACCTCTCTGTGCTTTACAATGCTTCCCTATGCTTTACCAGACCTCTCTGTGCTTTACAATGCTTCCCTATGCTTTACCAGACCTCTCTGTGCTTTACAATGCTTCCCTATGCTTTACCAGACCTCTCTGTGCTTTACAATGCTTCCCTATGCTTTACCACACCTCTCTGTGCTTTACAATGCTTCCCTATGCTTTACCAGACCTCTCTGTGCTTTACAATGCTTCCCTATGCTTTACCAGACCTCTCTGTGCTTTACAATGCTTCCCTATGCTTTACCAGACCTCTCTGTGCTTTACAATGCTTCCCTATGCTTTACCAGACCTCTCTGTGCTTTACAATGCTTCCCTATACTTTACCACACCTCTCTGTGCTTTACAATGCTTCCCCTATGCTTTACCAGACCTCTCTGTGCTTTACAATGCTTCCCTATGCTTTACCAGACCTCTCTGTGCTTTACAATGCTTCCCTATGCTTTACCACACCTCTCTGTGGTTTACAATGCTTCCTGGTTTCTAATATGCTTTAAAAACTGTTGATTATTATTATTATTATTATTATTATTATTATTATTATTATTATTATTATTATTATTATTAGTTTTATAAGAAGCTTGGTTAGGACTCTTTCACACTTGTGTATGAAAGTCGATCGCTGGACTCAT